>NW_026883845.1:0-52634 GCF_032173495.1 Musca vetustissima
GGCTGTATAAAAAATCCACGCCTTGTCGTCATTTAGGGCTGTATACAAAATCCACGCCTTGTCGTAATTTTGGGGCTGTATAAAAAATCAACGCCTTGTCGTCATTTAGGGCTGTATAAAAAATCCACGCCTTGTCGTAATTTTGGGGCTCTATAAAAATTATTTAAAAAATCCACGCCTTGTGGTCATTTGGGGCTCTATAAAAATTATTTAAAAAATCCACGCCTTGTGGTCATTTGGAGCTCTATACAAATTATTTAAAAAATCCACGCCTTGTGGTCATTTGGGGCTGTATAAAAAATCCACGCCTTGTCGTCATTTAGGGCTGTATAAAAAATCCACGCCTTGTGGTCATTTGGGGTTCGAAAAAAATTATTTAAAAAATCCACGCCTTGTGGTCATTTGGGGTTCGAAAAAAATTCTTTAAAAAATCCACGCCTTGTGGTCATTTGGGGTTCGAAAAAAATTCTTTAAAAAATCCACGCCTTGTGGTCATTTGGGGTTCGAAAAAAATTCTTTAAAAAATCCACGCCTTGTGGTCATTTGGGGTTCGAAAAAAATTATTTAAAAAATCCACGCCTTGTGGTCATTTGGGGTTGTATAAAAATTATGTAAAAAATCCACACCTTGTGTTCATTTGGGGCTCTATAAAAATTATTAAAAAATCCACGCCTTGTGGTCATTTGGGGCTGTATAAAAATTATTTAAAAAATCCACGCCTAGTGGTCATTTGGGGTTCGATAAAAATTATTTAAAAAATCCACGCCTTGTGGTCATTTGGGGTTCGATAAAAATTATTTAAAAAATCCACGCCTTGTGGCCATATGGGGCTCTATAAAAATTATTTAAAAAATCCACGCCATGTGGTCCTTAGGGGCTGTATAAAAATTCTTTAAAAAATCCTGTGGCCATTTGGGGCTCTATAAAAATTCTTTAAAAAATCCACGCCTAGTGGCCATATGGGGCTGTATAAAAATTCTTTAAAAAATCCACGCCTTGTGGTCATTTGGGTATCTATAAAAATTATTTCAAACTCCACGCCTTGTGGTCGTTGTTAGTATTATAAAAATTATTTATTAGTTCTTATTTTATTATGACAAAATTTTATACAACACATACATATATTTATGTGTGCTTAAAAAACACACCTCAAAACCCATCAAACTGCGTGGGATGCGGGCCAATGTTAATATCATAATAAATATGTTAACATCCGAATATGCCAAAACGAAAACAAAACACACCAAACAATCTTCCAAATCCATAATATAAATAACATTAAAATATATACATAAACGAAAAACAACAAAAAACTTTTTGGGTAAATTTATCATCATAAATCTAGAAAGCAATAAAAAATCCAAAAACAACAAATTTAAAAAATACAAAACTAGTTAAAAAACAAACAAAAAACACCAAAGGCCTTACACATCAATGATGGACTCCCGCTGCCACTTAACTAAGCTAGCCGGTCGGTATATCGGCAAGTTCGCTGGCAGGCTAGCTGGCTATAACAGCTGTAAAACCGCTAAACCGGCAACAACGCCGCTAAGCACACAAAAACCAGCTATCAGCCAGTGCTTTAGTCGCACAATGACAATTACAAATCAAAACAAAAATCAGAGGGAGGCAAAAAAAAAAAAAAACAATCGCTTAGCATATTTTATATAGCCCGTGCCAGTTGATGATTAATTTTTGTGGTTTTGAATATTCGAAATTTTGTTTTTATTGTGGCTATTTTTTTTTTTTTTTTTTTTTTGGAACATAATTTGTAAATATAAAATTCTAGGCGGGAACAAAAAACCTTGAACTTGATGTATGCGGTGATTTCTCATTTACAAATGGCAAATAAATAGAACAGAACGAATTTATTCTATTCTAAAAAAATATAAAAAACCAAGCATAGAGGCTGGATAGGCCTTGATAAAAAGTAAAAAAAAATCTACGCCTTGTGGTCATTAAGGGCTCTATAAAAATTATTAAAAAAAATCAGCGCTTCCAAAAATCAATCGCTTCATTCAATGTGAAGTGCAAAAACAATAATTAAATTATTTTTTTTTTCATTATTATTTGTAAATACTTTAATTTTGATATCCATCAAACTATAACAAATGATATATAACAAAAAAAAAATATTTGTCATCTAAATTTAAATAACTGAAAACTAAACAAATTGCCATAATTTGTGCTGACATTGTTCGCAACCTTCATGTGCCGAGGTAATTTCCTGTTCAAAATATTAACAATCTAAATGTGTTGAAAATATCAATTAAGGAACAATAATTAAATACTCCAGCAAAGATCTGACCGATGATTTTTTAATTAATATTTTTATAGAGCCCCAAATGGCCACAAGGCGTGGACTTTTTTAAATAATTTTTATAGAACCCCAAATGACCACAAGGCGTAGATTTTTTAAATAATTTTTATACAGCCCCAAATGACCACAAGGCGAGGATTTTTTAAATAACTTTAATGAGCCCCAAATGACCACAAGGCCTGGATTTTTTAAAGAATTTGTATACAGCCCCAAATGACCACAAGGCGTGGATTTTTTAAAGAATTTTTATACAGCCCCAAATCATCACAAGGCTTGGATTTTTAAAATAATTTTTTTCGAACCCCAAATGACCACAAGGCGTGGATTTTTTAAATAATTTTTTTCGAAGCCCAAATGACCACAAGGCGTGGATTTTTAAAGAATTTTTATACAGCCCCAAATGACCACAAGGTGTGGATATTTTAAATAATTTTTATATAGCCCCAAATGACCTCGAGCCATGGATTTTTTAAATAATTTTTATACAGCCCCAAATGACCACAAGCCGTTGATTTTTTAAATAATTTTTATACAGCCCCAAATGACCACAAGGCGTGGATTTTTTAAATAATTTTTATACAGCCCCAAATGACCACAAGGCCTGGACTTTTTAAAGAATTTTTATACAGCCCCAAATGACCACAAGGCATGGATTTTTTAAATAATTTTTATACAGCCCCAAATCATCACAAGGCTTGGATTTTTTAAATAATTTTTTTCGAACCCCAAATGACCACAAGGCGTGGATTTTTTAAATAATTTTTTTCGAACCCCAAATGACCACAAGGCGTGGATTTTTTAAATAATTTTTATACAGCCCCAAATCATCACAAGGCTTGGATTTTTTAAATAATTTTTTTCGAACCCCAAATGACCACAAGGCGTGGATTTTTTAAATAATTTTTTTCGAACCCCAAATGACCACAAGGCGTGGATTTTTTAAATAATTTTTTTCGAACCCCAAATGACCACAAGGCGTGGATTTTTTAAATAATTTTTTTCGAACCCCAAATGACCACAAGGCGTGGATTTTTTAAATAATTTTTTTCGAACCCCAAATGACCACAAGGCGTGGATTTTTTAAATAATTTTTTTCGAACCCCAAATGACCACAAGGCGTGGATTTTTTAAATAATTTTTTTCGAACCCCAAATGACCACAAGGCGTGGATTTTTTAAATAATTTTTTTCGAACCCCAAATGACCACAAGGCGTGGATTTTTTAAATAATTTTTTTTGGAACCCCAAATGACCACAAGGCGTGGATTTTTTAAATAATTTTTTTTGGAACCCCAAATGACCACAAGGCGTGGATTTTTTAAATAATTTTTTCGAACCCCAAATGACCACAAAGCGTGGCTTTTTTAAATAATTTTTTTCGAACCCCAAATGACCACAAGGCGTGGATTTTTTAAATAATTTTTTTCGAACCCCAAATGACCACAAGGCGTGGATTTTTTAAAGAATTTTTATAGAGCCCCAAATGACCACAAGGCGTGGATTTTTTAAAGAATTTTTATAGAGCCCCAAATGACCACAAGGCGTGGATTTTTTAAAGAATTTTTATAGAGCCCCAAATGACCACAAGGCGTGGATTTTTTAAAGAATTTTTATAGAGCCCCAAATGGCCTTTAGCATTGGTTTTTATAAATCATTTTTATAGAGCCTCAAATGACCAAAAGGCGTGGATTTTTTTAAATATTTTTTATAGAGCCTAAAATGACCACAAGGCGTGGATTTTTTAAATAATTTTTTTCGAACCCCAAATGACCACAAGGCGTGGATTTTTTAAAGAATTTTTATAGAGCCCCAAATGACCACAAGGCGTGGATTTTTTAAAGAATTTTTATAGAGCCCCAAATGACCACAAGGCGTGGATTTTTTAAAGAATTTTTATAGAGCCCCAAATGGCCTTTAGCATTGGTTTTTATAAATCATTTTTATAGAGCCCCAAATGACCAAAAGGCGTGGATTTTTTTAAATATTTTTTATAGAGCCTAAAATGACCACCACAAGGCGTGGATTTTTTAAATAATTTTTTTTCGAACCCCAAATGACCACAAGGCGTGGATTTTTTAAATAATTTTTTTATTTCTTTATTTTTTTTTTTTTTTTGTTATTCGCCACGAGTTTTGAAATTAATTCTAATGAAGATAAATCATTTCAATATTATAATAACCAGTGTTTAATCATTGTTGCTATTCAATGGCAAGATAATCTTTTCTAAATTTCTAAATTTTAAAGCATCATTTATTATTTTATAATTGCAAAATTTTATGGCCCGCTTCTTAATCTGAAGTGTTCCAAACCGGATTTAAATTTAATTAATAATTTTTGTATTTTCAAATTAACTAAAATGGTAATTAAAAATTCTACCATTTTTTTTTATAAAATATTTTTTAATTAATTTTCCAAAAAATATTAAAAAAAAATGTTTTCCCCTTTTTGGGTATTAATTTTTAATTTTTTATGGCCCAATTTGCCTGTTAATTTAAAAGAAAGGAAATGAAATTCTGAGAATCTTGGGTTCTGAGTTTTTCCCCCCAATCCAAATGAAATTAAATATTCACACCAAGTAAATGAACGACTAAACTGTAACCCTGTTTGTTTTTCAGTTAACTGGAGGGGATTTTTTGTTGTTGTTACTATTTTTGTTTGTTTTAGTTGTTGGCACAACACTGTTGCACTGTTCGGCGATTCAGCGAAGTGTTTTGGGGAAATCCCAAATGGCCTTCCCAAAAACAAGTCAGAAGAAAACAAAACAAAAAACTTTTTGTTTTACACTTGAAAGTAATCAGGTGGTTGGCTTGACAAACATACAAGCCATCAACACACACTCACACACACACTTACACAGTCATTAAAGCCACATATTAAATAATATTGCAACTTACCCTCCTTCTTCGGCCCGACAGCATGCAAATATTTGCATTAAGGCCAACACCAAGAGGCCCAACGTCGAACAACAACGTTGACGATTCATGGCTGCGACAAGGTTGTTGTTGTTTTTGGTTTTTTGTCGATTCTCCCAATTAACCGCACAAAAATCGCAAGATTCGTATTTTTACTATTTTTTTAAATAATCCGGCACGTAAAAATTTCAATCGAACAAATCTCCCTAGGGGGGAGGAGAATTTAAGTTGATCTTGTCGCTTTCAAAGCCACACGCAGACTGAATAGAATTCTGCTGGGTAAGGCTATAATGTATGCGGAATGGCTTGGATGATGAGTCTGTGTGTATAGTGGCAGTGCGGTTCGTGAGACCGGCATTATCTAGCTGACATTTGTGTTGAACTTCGATTTATGGATGTCCGCCTCTCTTGTCTTTCTCTCACAATTAAGCCGGTTTCAAAATTAAACAGAGTTGCCATTTCAATTTTGGGCATTTTAAATACTAGGATTTTTATTAAAATATTTTTAGGGGCATTTTTTTGGGGCTGCATGAATTCTATAAAACCCTGACAACATAGTTGTGTAGGTTATAAAAATCCAACCTTATATTTTCATCCGATTTAAGGTAAATAGTGCATTTTTATACCCTACACAACGATGTTGTCACTATATTCCAATTGTGCAACCATATATCTGTAAAGCCGCGAAATTTGGTGTAACGTATTGAATTATACCGATCGTGTATCTGTCAAGATTAGCTGAGTCGGTCCACATTAAGATGTGCTCCCATCCGTCCGTCTGTCCATTATAAATTGTAAACACGGTATACCACAGTTATGGACCAATCTTCGCGAAATTTTGCATGTAATGTACTGAATTACCACCCTAGAGGGCGCAAATATAGCGCTGATGGCTTAGAAATTTTCCATGAGGATCCAGGTATGGTCCCCATTATTCGATGATCAGATAATATTATTGGGATGAAGTGGACCGAAATTTGGCATTTTTTATGTTTTTTTTTGAATGATGTGTGTCACAGTTGCCGAAAATCACAATACAACCCACTTACTTAGCTGGCTTGTTACAGAACGGTTGTTCCATAAGCCGAGCTTAAAAACGATTTCCAAGCGCTTCGGTCTTGTGCGCAAATCCACCAATTAGGAAGACCACGTTCCAAGATGTTGTTTTCTACTTGGTCTTTCCATCTAATTGGCCTTCCCCTTCTACTGGAACCATAGGTAGGCTCGTTTTTATATGCCTTTTGAGCTGGGGCATTCTCGTTCATTCGCACAACATGGCCTAGCCACCGTAGTCGCTGCAGCTCAATACGACTGACTATATCGCGTATAAATTGTAAAGCTCATGGTTCATTCGACGCCGATATACACTGTGAGCGCAGATCGGCCGGTAGAATCTTCGGAGAAATTTTTCTTTCAAACACACAAAGAACAATCTAATCTGCTTGCGCAAGTACCCATGCTTTAGATCCATATAATAGCACGGGTAGTATCAGTGTCTTGTAAAGTGTGAGTTTGGTCTGGCGGCGAAGGGAATTTGGACAAGTGATTGGGTTACTGTACTGAATATTAGTAATATTCGGAAAATAGGTCAGTGTAAGGAAGAGGTTCTGTATATCACGAAATTTAGTCCAGGCTGTGGTACGGGGTATTATGTCTTTGTGCATATGTTTGTAACAGGCAAAAGGAAACGAGATAGTCACATGGTTTCTTTTGAGAATATGCATAGAATCATTTTCTGAGTTGATTTACGCATATTCGTCCGTCCGCCCGTCCATGTATTTTTGTGAACAAAGTACAGGTCGCATTTATTGTCCGATTTGGATGAAATTTGGCATAGGTCACTTATTTGGCCCAAGGACGAACCCTATTGAAATTGGTTCAGATTTAGGTATAGCTCCCATATATATTTTTGTCCGATATAATGTAAATGGTGCACCAAAGCCCCTATATATCTTTCGATTTGAGCGACATTTGGCACAGCGAAATTAATTAGGTCTAGAATGATGTGTGTTAAGTTTCCACGAAATTTGGCACAGCGTAATGAACAAGATCTAGAATGCCGTGTGTTAAGTTTCCTGAAAATCGGTTCAGACTTAGATATAGCTCACATATATATTTTCTTCCGATTTAATGTAAACGGTGCACCAAAGTCCCTTAATATCTTCCGATTTGAACAAAATTTGGCACAGCGTAATGAATTATGTCTAGAATGACGTGTGTTAAGTTTCCTGAAGTCGGTTCAGATTTAGATATAGCTTCTATATCTGACCAAATGAAAATTTTAGTATAGGTTACTGAATGACATGTTTATGGATCCAATTTCCTTTTCTTTAAAAATGCGACGTCTGTTAGGATTCATCTTTGAATATACCCAAAGTGGTGAAGGGTATCGTATAGTCGGCCCCGTCCGACTTTACTACTTTTGTTACTGGTTTTTAATATAAATTAATGAAAAGCTTAATTAGAAAACACCACTAATCGAAAATATTGGAAATAAAATAATTTCAAAAGCTGTACATTTATTTCATAAAGACATTTTAAAGAACAAAATTCTGAATTATATTTAATAAAAAACTAGCTGGACTCATTGCTCTTCGCAGCCTCTACTAAAGTTATTAACGTATAATTTTAGAAATGTTCAATAGCAGGCAATAGGCGTTTGCAATATTGGCTAATCTTCCTGTTTTTCACTGAGGTTACTAATCGATCTCACCTGAGTCTTCACACAAATTGCCAATGCTAATTTTATATTGTTTTCTAAGGTTAATAATTTGAAAAGATTTGGCTAATATTTCTATACTGCTACGCTCACAACCAGTTTTGACCAGTGTTGTCAAAACTTTGTTGATAAAAAAATGCTAGATTTTGTTTAAAAAATGCTAGAAAGTGCAAAAAAAATTACAAAGTGCTAAAAATAAACAAGTTTGTGTGGGCGTATATTCACCTGGGACCCCATTTTATCTTAATCGGAACATTGAACACAGAGCTTTGAAATTGAAAGAAGCGCATTATTTATACCCTTCACCACACTGTGGTACAGGGTATTATGTCTTTGTGCATATGTTTGTAACAGGCAAAAGGAAACGAGAAAGACACATGGTTCCTTTTGAGAATATGCATAGAATCACTTTCTAAATCGATTTATGCATGTCCGTCCGTAACTTTAGTAGAGGCTGCGTCCGTCGATGTTAAATTGTAAACAAAGTACAGGTCGCATTTATGATCCGAATTGGATGAAATTTGGCATAGGTCGTTTATTCGGCCCAAGGATGAACCCTATTGAAATTGGGAAAAATCGGGTCAGATTTAGATATAGCTCCCATATACATATATATATATAACCGATTTAATGTAAACGGTCCCTATATATCATTCGAATTGCACGAAATTCGGTACAGCCTAATCACATAGGTCTAGAATGATGTCTGCCAAGTTTCGTGAAAATCGGTCCAGATTTAGATATAGCTCCCATATATAGTTTCGTCCGATTTCATGTAAATGGTGCACCAAAGTCCCTATATATTATTCGATTTGCACGAAATTTGGCATAACGTACTGAATTAAGCCTAGAGTGATGTCTGCCAAGTTTCGAGAAAATCGGTCCAGATTTAGATATAGCCCCCATATATAGTTTCGTCCGATTTCATATAAATGGTGCACCAAAGTCCACATATATCTTGCGATTTGCACGAAATTTGGCATAACGTACTGAATTGAGCATGGAATGATGTCTGCCAAGTTTCGAGAAAATCGGTCCAGATTTCTATATAGCTCCCATATATAGTTTCGTCCGATTTCATGTAAATGGTGCACCAAAGTCGCTATATATTTTTCGATTTGCACGAAATTTGGCATAACGTACTTAATTGAGCCTGGAGTGATGTCTGCCTTGTTTCATGAAAATCGGTCCAGATTTAGATATATGTGTAGTCTCGTCAAATTTCATGTAAATGGTGCACCAAATGGTCCTTCGATTTGCACGAAATTTGGCGTAACATACTAAATTGAGCTCATTGAGCTTCTCAGGTCTATGTTCTTCAAGACTAAATATATTCGCCAAAATGTCACGGTGTTCGGGTCATAATTGCGGCACAAAAAAGATGTTGGTCCATTTCATTCCCTGAATATGAGCAGATCTATACTAAAACCAGTAAGGAAAGTAGTAAAGTCGGACCGGGCCGACTATATGATACCCTTCACCACTTTGGGTATATTCAACAGATCAATCCTTACAGACGTCACACTTTTGAAGGACCAGTAAAATGCAACCTATACTAAATTTTTCATTTGGTTAGATATAGAGTTGCTTCTAACAATGGGACAAAATTATATACATATATTTTAAGCAAATATCAAT
This sequence comes from Musca vetustissima, assembly GCF_032173495.1. Classification (NCBI taxonomy): domain Eukaryota; kingdom Metazoa; phylum Arthropoda; class Insecta; order Diptera; family Muscidae; genus Musca; species Musca vetustissima. Next base: position 9,589 of record NW_026883845.1, read on the forward strand.
CGGACAACCGTTGATTATTTGGATAAATATCTGATAAACATGAGGAGTTTGGTGCACCTATATCTAAATCTGAACCGATTTCAACGAGACTTGCCAGTGATTAATTTATATTAACTACAGTTCATTGTACAAAATTGTGTGGCAATCGGACAAACTTTGGGTCTTTAGTGCACATTTACATAAAATCGGAAGCAAAATGATATAGGAGCTATATCTAAATCTGTACCGATTTCGACGAAACTTAGCACACATTATTTTAGACTTTATTCAGTACGCTATGCCAAATTTCATGCAAATCGAAAAATATATAGGGACTTTGGTACACCGTTTATCTTAAATCGGACGAAAATGTATATGGGAAAGCGAGAATAGGTTAATGAATGGATGAATTTACCTTAATTATATAATTAAAGCGTAAAGCGAGTGTGTATTGAGTGCCGTTTGAAGTTGTCGTTTTTAAGATTGGATAAAAATAGTTCTTTAAATAAATGTCTTATGTACTTAAAGCCAATAGTATGGATGAAATAAACTTGAAAAAATATATGGGAAACTTAACACACATCATTATAGACCTAAATCATTAGGCTGTGCAAAATTTCGTGCAAATCGAATTATATATAGGGACTTTGGTACGCCATTTACATTAAATCGGACGAAAATATTAATCTGAATCGATTTTTCCCACATCGACTCAGCTAGTCGATATACGTATGCTTAAAGGTGGGTCAAGGACCAATATTTAGAAAGTTTTGGGAGTGCAAAAAGTTATAATACCGTGATAATAAAGAAAGGTATAAAAATATGGTTTTATTGATAGAAGGAAAGATATATATTTTCCATTATTTGTTCCATGTAAAAACTACATCTTTAACACTAAAATCGCCATAGAAAATAATTCTGTTAGAAAAACTTGAAATGGATGTAGGCAAAATACGTACTGCAATATACACTGAAATATAAGTGCTAATTGTAAAAGTCCGCCATTCCATTCTGACAAAAAATGCGTTGTTAAACTTGTTCATACTATTTTTTTCCGGCGCTGTAGATAAATTTGATTTTATATATTAACAGATCACGACCACATTTTCCGAAAATGATTAGGTGCAGATTAACATTTAGCTCCATATATATTGAGGACCGACCTTTTTCCAAAGGCCACTAAATTACCAATGTTTTTGTGCGATAGCGACGATTTCTTTCAGAATTTGGGGGTAAGACGTTTTGGAATAGCTTGGCTTGCTTTATTGTAGCTTAAGTTATAAAGGGCACATTAGGAGCACAACCTGGTTTTATGGGCCAAAAAACAAACTAGATAATCATCGCATGCCAGGTGTTCGAATGTTACTTATGCAACAAAATATACAACACATTTTCGCAAGAGCTGTGAAAAAATCACTGCAAGTCTCATTTTGCATATTTATCCTTTTCCCCTCATCATTATATGATGATTTCTAATTTAATCATTCAAGCATTTAGATGGTTCGTCCGTTCGAAAAAAACCATATTCCAACTTTTGCGGAAATTTAATTCCCATGTAATTATATCTAGCCTCACAGAAGACGGAATACCAATTGATGGCGAATTTAACCACATATGTTCGATTGCTTGGCTACCAGTGAGTTAGAAAGCTTCGGATAACACATGCTATACAACCGTGTACTAGCAGACATCGTAAATGCACATCGCACAGAGCTACATGTGTGTGCGTGTGTTTTAGAGTTAACCAAAAGCAATTGAACAGCAGCGTATAAGTCAAAGCATAGTGCGGTAATCATTTACAAATCGAAGGATATATGGTTATATGATTGTGTGTGTAGAATAATGTAAACACTAGGGCTATGTGGTTTGAGTATGTGTGTGTGAGCTTAACAAAATATCCACATTGCCTGTATTATGTGCGGCAATTGCACTCAAATACATACATGTCGGAGTTTTATGTGAGGGCACAGTTGCCTTTAACAAAGTGAGTTTAAACTCATGATCCGAATAGTTTAGAATCTTTTGATATGTAAGTATACAGTTTAGAAAAGTTTTACAAAAACATTTCTTTAAAAATATTGTTATGGGCTAAACGTGTTACAGCGAACAGTAAAGCAAATGTTAATGGAAATTTATTTATTACAACATAATTTATAGAACAAAATTCATGGTCATTGTTGAGAATCTTTTTGCAAATGAGAAATAAGAAATGTGGTTTCCATTTACCTATAAAAAACCACACATATGCTCTGCTGTTTGTACATTTCACAGAGCACCCGCCTGGCTGCCACCACATAAAAGAGGCCAACGATAATACGAGCAGCCTTAAATTGCGTACAGCATCAGTTGGATCGGATGAAAATTATTGTATTGTAACGATTCCAATTCCTGCTTCAATACAACGATTCTCAAGGTCTTCAACCGTCTAAAAATAAATCACAAAAATATAGATAATAGCTGGACCCAGTACGCTGTGTGAATCGGCCTAGCTATGGGTCTTATGGCACCATTTACTTAAAATTGGACGAAAATATATATTGGAGCTATATCTTAATCTGAACCGATTTTCACGAAACTTAGCACACATCATTTAAGACTAAATTTAGTACACTATGCAAAAATTCGGGCAAATTGAAGGATTTACAGGGACTTTGGTGCACCATTTACCTAAAATCGGTCGAAAATATATATGGGAGCTATATTTAAGTCTAAACCGATGTTCACCAATTTCAATAGGGCTCGTCCTTGGGCGAAATAAATGAGCTGTACCAAATTTCTTCCAAATCGGATTATAAATCCTGTATTTTGTTTACAATTTAAAATCAACGTACTGACGGACAGACATTCATAAATCGACTCAGAGGAGTAAATTTTACCTTGATCGTACCACTTTTTTTTTTTTTTTTGGTATGGATGCGTATTTATACCTACCTTACTCAGAAATATTTTTGAGGTATTATTACGTTCGATGCTATAACCCCCTCATCCACGCGGAATCTTAGAACTTTATATAACCAATGTTATTCCTAGTGCATGTCATGGCGTTCTGTGAAAATCTCAGTAGAATCTTTTCATGTTTTCTATTCAAAAATCCCCTATTGATGCTATAAATAGGTCGACATTATATATGGCAGCTATATATATATATATATATATATATAAAATATACGCTATGCCAAATTTCGTGCCAATCGTAGCCAAACTCTACATTTTGAAAATAAAATTAAAGAAATAAAAAAATTTAAAAATCAAGGCGTATTTTAATACGTTTAAAACCGCTTTATGCAAAGCATACACAAACAAATTAATCATGGAAAGTATTAACGGTGGCGTGTGCTGTTTATTTAATATATAATATTTATTAATATTATTGTGTAGCGATTCAAAATTTACATAGTTGACTATAATAAAATAAATGTATCTATTTTTTTACACATAAGATAGACTTTTACTAAAATGTTTAAATTTGTCTGATCTTTTGACAACTGAAATATATTAATGAAAACCTTCTAAATTGATTTCAATAGGTCAGTTTTTTGTTGGGAACTTCAGAATAAAAACCAATAATATTTTTTAATATTTTGTTTGATGAAAGACATAAAAGCAAGGAAACATATTGTTGTTCGCAACGTCCCCGCAATCAATTTTTAGGAAATTTAACACACATCATTCTAGACCTAATGTAGTGCACTATACCAAATTTCGAGCAAATCGAAATATATATAGGGACTTTGGTGCACCATTTACATTAAGTCGGACGAAAGTATATATGGGAGCTATATCCAAATCTGCACCGATTTTCACCAATTTCAATAGGGTTCGTCCTTGGCCATATAAATGAGCTGTACCAAACTTCATCCCAATCGGATTATAAAGGCGACCTGTACTTTGCTTACTATTTAACATGAACAGACGGACGGACGGACATGCATAAATCATCTCATTGATTCTATGCATTTTCTCAAAAGGAACCATGGATCTATCTCGATTCCTTTTGCCTGTTACAAACATATGCACAAAGACATAATACCCTGTACCACAGTGTGGTGAAGGGTTAAAAATTCCAAATTTTGGTAATGTGATTTTTACAATATAGAGAAAAGGCCAAAAATGTGTACAGTACTATTTTGAATATTAAGTCCAAATTATTTAAATCGATTCGCACTCGAATTTTACGAATTCTGTTATTAGAATCAATTTTTTTGTTCTGATATTTCTACCTTTATCATTTTCATAAAAACAAATTGCGAATTGGCAACACCTACATAAAGGTGGTGTGTGAACTTAGTAAACACGAATATTGACCACTGGATAATATATATCCATGGTTTGTATATTTACTATTACCTATTTTCAACATGGCTTAATGTAATAAAATTAAGGGGCAATTTGTATGGGGGCTACTGTTTCCCCTGCCCCCATCAAAAAATTAAGTACCCTATGTTACCAAAAATGTACTCAAAAATCGACTGTGAAAAATTAATGAAAATCCGTTCAGTAGTTTAGGAGTCTATATCAAACAAACATAAATTCCTTTTTATATATATATATATATAGATGAATATATAATAATAATTATAAAAATAATAATCTATCTATATATATAAAAGAGCTTAGTGTTAAGTGAGTGGGTGAGTGAGTGAGTGACTGACAGATCATCGCCCAGACGAAACGGCTAAAGCTAGAAGCTTGAAATTTTGAGTGTGGGTTGGTGTTGGTGTGTAGGCGTGAGATAAGGCTGGGTTTTTGGAAATTCGAACTAGAAGGGTACGAAAAGTACTAAAATGTACCAAATATGGTACCCTTTGTATTAGGCGAACGGAAAGAGCTAGAATTCTGAAATTTGGAATGTGGGTCACTGATGTAAAGTTAGGAAGATGTACAAAAGCGTTTTTGGAAATTCGTACTAGGACGGTACGAAAAGTACTAAAAAGTACTAAATGTGATACCATTTGTATTTGGCGAACCGGTAGAGCTAGAACTCTGAAATTTGGATTGGTGGTCGCTGAGTGTAGGATAGTGTACGAAAAGTACTATATGATACTATATTTGGTATAAATTTAATTTGGACATACAAATGGAGCTGGAGTCCTGAAATTTGAAATTAACATTACCGTCGGAGTGCAGAATTGGGAATGTACGTAGTTTTGGAATTCTTTTTACCCAGTTTCAGTAATTTATATTCATGGGTACTAAATGGTACTAAATTTGGTACAATTTGAATTTTATGCGAGTTTTGAATTTGAATTTTAGGATGTTTTAAAAATTATTACTAATGTGTACTAAATTTGGTACAATTTGAATTGTGGATGAACCGATAGAGTTGGAATCCTTAATCTTGGATTTAGCATCTCTGTTTGGGGTAAGTAAGAAGTTTTCAAAATTCGTACTACTGTGTACTAAATAACGTACAATTTGAACTGTAGGTGAACCGATAGAGTTGGAATCCTGAAACTTGGATTTGGGATAACGGTGGGGGTGTAGGATTGTGGTATTTAGGAAGTTTTGGAAATTCGTACTACAGTGTACTAAATTTGGTACAAATTGAATTGTGGATGAACCGATAGAGTTGGAATCCTGAAACTTGGATTTAGGATCACTATGGGGGTGTAGGATTGGGGTATGTAGGAAGTTTTGGAAATTGGTACTACTATGTACTAAATTTTGTACAATTTGAATTGAGGGTGAACCGATAGAGTTGGAATCCTGAAACTTGGATTTAGGGTCACTGTGGGGTTGTAGGGTTAGGGTAAGTTGGAGGTTTTGGAAATTCATACTACTGTGTACTAAATTTGGTACAATTTGGATTGTGAGTGAACCGATAGCGTTGGAATTCTGAAACTTGGAATTAGGATCACAGTGGAGTGTAGGTTTGGGCTAAGTAGGAAGTTTTGGAAATTCGTACTACACTGTAGTAAGAATTTCCAAAACAAATTTGGTACAAATTGAATTGTGGATGAACCGATGGAGTTGGATTTAGGATAACTGTGGGGGTTTAGTAAGAAGTATTGGAAATTTGAACTACTGTGTATTAAATTTGGTACATTTAAATTTGAATTTGGAATCATTATGGGGGTGTAGGATCGGGGTATGCAGGAAGTTATGGTAGAAGTAGAAGGGCACGAAAAGTACTAAAATGTACCAAATATGGTACCCTTTTTATTAGCGAACGGGAAGAGCTAGAATTCTGAAATTTGGATTGTTGGTCACTGATGGAATGTTAGAAAGATGTGCAAAAGGGTTTTTGGAAATTCGACCTATAAGTGTACTAAAGGTACTAAACTTTACTGAATTTAGTTCCTATTGTATATATATTGAACATATATAGCTGGAATCTTGACATTTTAAATGGAATACAGGTTGGGAAGTGGTGTTGATGTACGGAAATGGTTTAAGACATTCGTACTTATGTGTATAAAAGTGTAAAATGGTACTAAATTCCGTACTATCTACCTTCAGTTGAGTGTGTAGAGATGGAATCATGATAATCGGAATAAGCTTTAAAAAATCGTACTTATTTGTACGAAAAGTACTAAATGGTACTAAATTTGGTGGAAGTTGGATTTAGGTGAACAGATAGAGCTGAAGTCTTCAAATTGGGAATTAAAATGACTGTTGGAGTGTAGGACTGAGGTAGATTATGAAATTCGTACTTATTGGTACGAAATGTATATATGGTACTAAATTTAGTACAAATTGGATGTTGCTTGAAAGGATAGAACTGAAAACCTGAAATTTGGAATTAAGATTTCTGTTGAAGATTGAGCTATAGAGACATCTTTGGAAACTCGTATTTATGTGTACGAAAAGTACTAAACGGCACTAGATGGATTTGGGTGAACGGAGAGAGCTGGAAACCCACAATTTGGACTAACGGTTGATGTTTGAATATAGAATTGAGATATGGAAGCATATCGTATATCTATGTGTACTAAATAGTACTATATTTCGTACAACTTGATTACGTGTGAACGGATAGAGCTGGACTCCCGAATTTTTTAATTAAAATTACTGTTGGAGTGTAGGATTGACATAGTTTAAGGAAATTTTGAATTATAGAAACAAAAAGTACTTAATGGTACAGAAAAGCTTACAAATGTGTGAACGGATAGGGCTGTATTCCGAAATTTTGAATTAATATTACAGTTAGAGTGCAGAATTGAGATATGTCGGTAATTTTTTAAAATTCGTCATTATGTGTACTAAATGTACTAAATTTGGTATAATTTTGATTCGAGTTAACGGATAGAGATAGTAAACGTAAATATGGAATTAAAATTACAAGATTAAGGAAGTATTGGAATTTCGGGAAGCCTAGTGGATTGTAGGATGAGGCAATTTTAAAAATACGTAATTATCTGTACTGAATGGTGCTAAGTGTAGTACAATTTAGATTTGAGTGAAAGGATAGAGATGGATGGATTTGAAAATAAAATTAGTCTTAAAGCAAAGGATTGGGACAGTGTTGGAAATTCGAACTCATGAGTACGAAAAGTACTAAATATGGTACAATTTGGATCTATGTGAAGAGAAAGTGCTGTTATCCTGAAATTAATAAATAAAATTGCTGTTTCAGTGGTAAATTGAGGCAGTTTTAGAAACTCATACTTACGTCTACGAAAAAGTAATAAATGGTACAATTTGGATGTTGGTGAACGAATAGAGCTGGAATCTTTAAATGTGGACCTAAGGTTGTTATTGGAGTGCATGACTTAGGTATTTTTGGAAATTTGTACTTTTGGTACGATAACCAAAAAATTTGGTACAATTTGGACTTTGGTGAATGGGTAGAACTCGAATCCTGAATGTTGCAACTTAGGTTACTCTGGGAGTGTAGGAAAAGTACAGAATAGTACCAAATATGGTACAGTTTAGTGAACAGATAGAGCTGAAATTCTTAAATTTGGACTTACGATTGAAAGCAGGTTTGGAATATTGAGATTGGTTTGGTATATGGGTACGAAAAGTGCGGAATGGTTTCAGACAGAGCTGAGATTCTTAAATTTGAACTATTTGAAAGAAGGATTGAGGTGCAGTTGGAAATTTGTACTTATGAGTACGAAAATCACTAAATTTGGAAGAATTTGGACTTTGGTGGAAGTAAGATTACTTTTAGAGTGTAGGATTGATGTAGTGTTAGAAATTCTTACCAATGAGTATGAGAATTACTAAATGGTACCAAATATGAAACAATTTGGATTTGGTTGAATCTTGAGATTTGGAACTTAGATTACTGTTGAAGTGTAGTATTGACCTATCGAGACAACTTTGGAAACTCGAATTTATGTGTAACAATAGTAAATAGAATAGAAAATTCTCTAAATTTGGAATAATTTGAATTTGGGTAACGGAGAGAGCTGGAAACCTAAAATTTTGAATGTTGGTCATTGACAGAGAGTTAGAAAGAATGATAACTCATTGAAGTAATTGTTTCCGAACCTAAAAATTACGTACCGTTATATGAGGCGACCCTGAAACTTTGGTCAATCTTTATAATTTTTGAGAACCAATACGGGGGTACCCTTATCGTTGTGCTGGAAAGTGCTGGGTAATTAGAACCCAAAATACCAAATTAGAGCCAATTCGGTTGGAAATCGTGTTCAAATTCTCCTCCCCCTTATGGTGGAGGATACAAAAATTGGATGAGTGAGGGATCCGCGAAATCATCCACTTGTTTCTGTAAAAATATCTTACAACCTATTCTTAGATCTACATAAGACAAATACAAAATTTGCAAATACGCAATAACATAGTCCCCATATAAATGTCATGATAGACTTAAAGAATTTTGAATACACATTACAATGTGGAGGACATAAAAAGTTCGGACCCGCTGAACTTATCGACGTTTTTACTGGTTTTCTTGATATTCTTGGAACAATAACATTTATTATTTTGAGTATCGCTTTTTTTGGTGTCCTATGACATAATGGAATTCTAAATAGATAGGTAGTGTTATACAATTACAATTTTGGTTTTTCGAATTTCCTTATTATAATGCTCACATATATTGCTACTAAATCTTAACTAGAATATTTGATGGATTTAAATTTTGCAAACTTGTGGAATTATATGAGATTATAGTTTAAATGAAAATACGACAATGTAATAGATTTAAAATTGTGAATATAAGACAATCTCTAAAAAGAAAAATTTAGTATACTATAAAACAAGTGAAAAAGCGTTAAGTTCGGCCGGGCCGAACATACCAAAACGTGGACCATACCAAAAAGTGGACTTATACCGACATTTCTAAAAATGTCATTATAGCTAATGTGGGTGAATACACTTTAACACCATCTTTTTATTTCTTCCAATCTTCGTTCAAGTTCGAAGATGGGGAATATCGGTCCATTCCTTCAGGAACCTCCACACAGGGGCTTGGTCTAAATGCGGGCTATTGTTCATTATCGAACCTTATGTTCTACTTTTTATCTCGATATCCTCCGCAGGTGAACTGATTACATCATAAAATTGCTGTAAATGCACTTGTCATGACCGAACAAATATATAAAAGAGGTTGTTAGATACTTTAACGTACAAAACATCCGATTATAGTAATTTCCCTACACTGTACACAATTGTATGCCGGTCGGCCAAACCTTGGGTCTTTAGTGCAAAATTTACATTGAAACGGACGAAAATATATATGGGAGCTAAATCTGAAACGATTTTCTTAGCAACCTAGCACAGATCACTCTGAACCTAATTCAGTACCCCATGACAAATTTCGTGCAAATCGAAAGATATATGGACTTTGGTGCCCCATTTACCTTAAATCGGACGAAAATATATATGGGAGCTATATATAAAACTGAACCGATTTTCTCAAGTTCCATAGGGTTCGTCTTTGGGCCAAATAAGTGAGTTGTGCCAAATTTCATTCAAATCGGATCATAAATGCGACCTGTACTTTGTTTACAATTTAACATCTACAGAGGGGCGGACGAACGGGCAGAAAGTGATTCTATGCATATTCTCAAAAGGAAACATGTGTCTATCTCCTTTCCTTTTGCCTGTTACAAACATATACACAAAGACATAATACCCTGTACCACAGTGTGGTAAAAGGTATAAATACAAGAACATTTTGAATTTTTGGTTCAAAATGTATGACTATATCTTCGGTATATACATTATATATACAGATTTCTCTTGGTCAGTGGCTTATGCTAAAAATTAATGGAGAATATTTTTGTCCCTTATACCATCCTCCTAAACGACATATTGTGGGAAAAATGAGTAGAAACTAGTAATAAGTACGATATAAACCCTAAAATGAGTTTTTGTTCTTTTAAGATTTTTGACGTTTAGACTGATTTTTGAGTTTTAGTCTATTTTGAGACTTATAGTAAAACTTTATGGCGAACATTTCTGTAGAATATTCTTAGCAGTTTTAACCCCGTTTTGAATGAGTTTTCAATCACTACTGGAAATGTGGACCGAAAAGGCCCCTTTAATGAGTCGGTTGAGGGTTAGAGTTGCATACCAAAAATTCCTCGATATTTTATCAGTAATATTGCCGAAGACTCTATATACCTATTGCCGAAGAAACTATATACCTAACTATATATACATTATATACCTAAAGCGCCAATATACGTGTCTTCTTTTTTAGCCCCTCTTTCATAATCTGTTGGAATTTCCCGGTAATTATGAAAAAAATCATCCGAAAAAATTTACCTACAGAACTCAAAATATTAAATTACAGCCAATTCGGTGGAAAAATATATTTAAAACCCCCAAAATACCGAAAATTAGGAGGTACCAGAAAAAGAGGACCTATATTTATAATTTTTTGTGGAGACATTTAGTACCCGAAAATTGGGGGTACTGTTTTATGGGAACTATGCCTTAACGTGGACGGATATATCCCATCTTCGAACTTCACCTGCCTGCAGACAAAAGACAACCCTATGCAAAATTTCAGCACCCTATCTCAGTTCCTTCAGAACATAGCGTGATTACAACAGACGGACGGACATGGCTAGATCGTCTTAGAAGTTTACCCTGATCAAGAATATATATACTTTATAGGGTCGGAAATGAATATTTCGATAAGTTACAAACGGAATGACAAAATTAATATACCCTCCATACTAGCTATGGTGGAGGGTATGAAAACAATATTTGGATGTGGAACATTTTCACCTTATCTAAGTGTATATCCTCATTAGCCATAAGGCTACCACGACATAGTAGGCGATACATATTGACGACATGTATACGTATAAGCAGTGAAATTTAAACATTATCATTTAATGTTTATTGTGTCTAAAAATAGTATTAAGTGTCATCAAAAACTGTACATTACTTAATTCACTATGAAATGTCGATAACTTTACAAAATAATCGTTTAGGGACTATGACACAAGAATACAGTAATTGCCCATGTTTTTTGTTATTTATTTTCATGTTTTTCTTTTTCCACATTTCAATATTCCACTCGATTTCCCATAACTATTTTTTAGTTCATTGTCCACTCGGGTAGTTTGGGCAACGTTTTGTTGGCCTGTGATACATTGCAGTAGCAAAGCGATTTCTCATATTCTTCGAACGGGGATACAACATGTTTTCCTTTTTCTTATTGGTATAGTATCCAATATTTTTTAGTTTAAATGCACAACATCTATTTTCGTTACTTCCTTCCGTATTAGTTAGTGTACACTTGTCATCTTTGTAACGTAGTTAAGTATCACTGGGAATGCTTTAGTTAAAATTGACAGTGACAACTTAATCTCAGAGCGTTTAAGGCTATCCAATTAGATGATTTCCGGGACAATGATCTGGGATTATACAAAATGTTTAAATTGAAGTAAATTTTAAAAATGAAGTGAAATATTGGTCCTAGACCCTCCTTGTAGTATACCGATCATCATATCTCGATTAGCTGAGTCGATCAAGACATGTGTGTCCGTCCGTCTGTCCATAACAATTTGCAAACACGATGGATCAATCGTCACGCAATTTTGCGTATAGGTTCGATGCGGGCCAAAGAGAACCCCTATTGATTTTATCAATGTTAGTTTAATATTAAAGGGATGAAATATACGAAAAACTTTATTTTTGTAGCTTTATTAATATACTTAATAATTTAGGTTTGATTAGTTTCAAAAATATTGTTAAGTGGTATTAATTTTGTTTGTGGTTTTATTTTTTTTCCTACTCTCGGAGAATTCAAAAAGTCAATTAAAACAATCCACGTTGAGAAGATGTGCATAAACCTTAAAAGATGTGTCTAAAGCTTTCAAAAAAATCGATATAGGGCTGAACTGTTAATAGATATATGAACAATTTTCAGTAAAAACCAAAACTTTAAAATGAGTTTAAAGACCCAATACATCTGCCCACTTGTCAGAGTCCCCAATTTTTCTTTTAATAAACTGCTACTTAACTCAACAGTTATTTACTCAATGGTTTATTAAAAAAATTCTTACATATACATTTGGCAGATGACAACATCGTTTACATACAAAAGAAGAAAGCCCACAGTTTGGCTATGCATATACTAGAGTTTGATGTCTTTACGGTTGAAAAACATGCTGGCAGGTTTTTATTTCCGGTTTCGTATCGGTTTATTAACTGTGAATGAATCCTAACAGACGTCGCATTTTTGAAGGACCAGTAAAATGAAATTGGACCCAAAAACATATATTTCTGCAACCTATACTAAATTTTTCATTTGGTCAGATATAGAGTTGCTTCTTACAATAGGATAAAATTATGTAAATCAATTTATTATTTGAATAAATATCTGATAAACAGAGGAGGTGTACCATTTACTTATCAGACGAAAATATATATAAAAGCTATATTGAAATCTAAACCGATTTCATCGAAACTTGTCACAGGTTTTGAGTTCTTGATGCATCACTTACATAAAATCGGGAGAAAATATATATGGTAGCTCTATCCAAATTGGAACTGATTTCAACAACAACTTCCTCATGCTAGGTTATATTAACTTCAGCACGTTGAGCAAAATTTTGTGTCAATCGGCCTAATGGTGGGTCTTTGGTGTACCATTTAACTCAAATCGGACGAAACTATATATGGGAGCTATGTCTAAATTGGAACCGATCCCTACAAAACTTGGCAAACGTTAGGCAATATTAATTTCAGTACGTTGTGCAAAATTTTGTAGCAAATGGCTTAATATTGGGTCTTTTGTGCACCTCTTACTTAAAGTCGGACGAAACTAATTTCAAATCGTTGTGCAAAATTTTGTGTCAATGTTGTCTAAAATGGGATAAAAATAAATATGGGAGCTATATCTAAATCTTGACCGATTTTCAGGAAATTTAACACACATCACTTAAGACCTAATTCAGTACACTATGCCAAATTTCGTGTAAATCGAAAGTTATATATCGACTTTGGTGCACCATTTACATTAAATCGGACGAAAATTTATATGGGAGCTATATCTAAATTTGAACCGATTTCCACGAAACTTAGCACACATAATTCTAGACTTTATTCAGTACGCTATGCCAAATTTCGTGCAAATCGAAAGGTATATATATATGGAACTTTGGTGTACCATTTACATTAAATCGCACGAAAATATATATGGGAGCTATATCTAAATCTGGATCGATTTTCTGGAAACTTAACACACATCATTCTAGACCTAATTCAGTACGCTGTGCAAAATTTCGTGCAAATCAAAAGATATATAGGGACTCTGGTTCGTGCAAATCGAAAGATATATAGGGACTTTGGTACACCATTTACATTAAATCGGAGGAAAATATATAGGAGCTATATCTAAATCTGGTCCGATTTTTCCCAATTTCAATAGGGTTCGTCCTTGGGCCAAATAAGTGACCTATACCAAATTTCATCCAATTCGGATCATAAATGAGACCTGTACTTTGTTTACAATTTAACATGAACAGACAGACGAACGGACATGCATAAATCGACTTAAAAAGCGATTCTATGCATATTTTCAAAAGGAACCATGTATCTATCTCGTTTCCTTTTGCCTGTTACAAACATATGCACAAGGACATAATACACTGTACCACAGTGTGGTGAAGGGCATAAAAATACCCAAAAACATATAAAGAAAATGGAAAACGAAAACATTTTTTATCATGGAACAGTTTTCCTCTTATTTTCCAATGTCCGACTATTTGTATGTATGTCTTTTTATCAGTAGTTATGCTTACATTCTATCAAGTCAGAAATCATTGATGTTGATTTTATTTATCTAAAGAAAGGATTTCGAGAAGAAAACGGAAAAACAACAAATGCAGATAAAATGTAAAACGAATGGAAATGCTTAAGGTGTTGCTAAGTGTTACGTATTTTATCATAACTTCATAAACCAAATTGTATTCCTATTGTACTCAACCAGACATCTATACTGAATAAGATATATAATTTTACACACATTCATACATATGGAGTTGTCTTGATTGAAACGGAAAAAATGCAGGATAATAAAACCATTCAAAATTTATTTGAATTTCATTTATATATTTTAGTCCAAATATGCTACAGTAAATTCTTTCGATCATTTCTCATAATTCTTTCACTTTCAATTGTTCAATTCAAATTTCTATCTATCACAGAAACATGCGAAAAAGTTAACAACATCATAAAGATAGAAAATTGAATCATGTTGTTACGTTATGGGCCAGGCGGTCCGGCCAAAAGCCTTTAATGTTAAATGCTTTGGTAAAACCATACATACAAACAAACAAAATAAATTTGTTTAGTTGGGCATGAATAATATTATAAATATAATAATTTAATATTCACACATAGTTAAAACTCTGAGGGGAAAGAACGTAAATAGAAACCAGTGAGCGGAGCAGTATAGTCGGACGGGGCCGACCATACGATACCCTACACAACTACCACGAACTCTAACTTTCTGAGGATGTTTATTCCGAGTTTGAGTAATATTTCGTGATATTGGCCCCCTCTTGTCCGATTAGAGGTAAACAACACCTCTTCCTTACTTTTTTCGAATATTCAGTACAGTCCTTCTAATTACTTGTCCAGATTACCTTCACGGTGGGTTGTGTTGTGATTTTCGGATTATACTCTACTCGAAAACACACAAAAAATTATGTTTTCGGTCCATTTCATCCCAAATTTTTAATCTGATCATCACCGAAAATTGTAGGCGTTGTTCTTGACCATAACTGGAACTTCATGAAAAATTTCAAAGCCATCAGCGCTATATTTCTCCCTCTTATGTGGTAATGGGTTACTAAATAATATGTGAATACGTAAGCACCTGTAAATATTTGACTGTAACTCCCACATCTGAGTAGATACATCACTATATTTGGTATCAATTTAAAGGCCAACCACTCCTCTTGGATATGCTATCAACTCCTGGGGTCTACATCCTCCAGGAGTAAATATATATGCCATAGAATACAAATTTTGTCATTTTTCACAAAAAAGTCAGGGTCTATTTGACCCGCTAAACATTGACCGATCTTTATCAAAACAGGCATGCTTATTCTCTGGCCCGATCCCCTTCTCCATGCAAAAATTCGCGGTGTTTGGGCCATAATTGCGGCCTCTGGAGCGACCAGAAAAACCGACAAAAATTTAGTATTTGGTCCATTTCATCCCCTAAATATTAACCGATCTTTTCCAAAAACAATAGGGGTCTTCATTGGCCAGAACCCATCCTACATGCAAAATTTCGTGAAGATTGGTCCATAACTGTGGCCTGTATCGTGTTTACAAATTATAATGGACAGACGGACGGACGGACGGACGGACACACATGTCTAGATCGACTCAGCTAGTCGAGATATGACGATCGGTATACTTAAAGGTGGGTCTAGGACCAATATTTCGCGGCGTTACAAACATTTGGGGCTGCACAAAGCTATAATACCCTGACAACATAGTTGTGTAGGGTATAAATACAAACAACTTGTGTCGTGATGCAAACATATACCACATAGTCTAACACATATTCACATCAAGAGAAGTCCAACATCAAACGACAAGGAATATTTATATCAACAAATATGTATACAGCATATGTAAACTAAATAAATATATTTAGTTTTTGTTTGTCTGTTTGCACTTCCATTCCCGCCCAAAATAGTAAGACATTGTCTACATGGAATTGCAGAAAATCACAAGTGACAGCTTAAGGAAAACAAAAACGCAATCAAAATCCGGAAATAAATAAAATTATATTAGACAAAATGTTTCAACAGCTATTAAAATGTGTATTTCAAGCCCATAAACATGGACATAAAGTGATGTGATGTATTCAAGCATACGTACGACTGCATACAAAGAAACCAGCCAATAATTTTGGTAGAGTATGAAGGGCAAATATTGTCTTGATTATCACTCACTCCCATTTGCTTGTATTTCAATTAAAGGACATGTCATGGCTATGTAACATGCACAAAGAAATAAGATATGTATAAGCATAATTTAGAGGCGTCTCTTCGTATCTCCCAATAGTTTGGTAAACAAAGAACAGGCCAATTTAAAATCCGATTGCGATGAAATTTGGTAATACTCATAAATCAATTTAGAATTAGATATAGCTGACGAGTGACGATTGAAGTCTTCATTAAATCGGTCCAGATTTAGATATAACTCCGATATGTACTTTCGTCCGATAAAATGTAAATGTCGCTGAAAATACACTACGGTCTTCATATCGACACTATAACTGGAATGAGTTTTTTTAAATCATGTCTGATCGAAATATCTACATCATACACATATGTATCTATTTTTTGGATTTTCAATAAACCCAATACTATATGCATTTCATTCTTCGATCGCTTCACACCACATTAATGGAATATGAGGCTACACAATTTATAAAAACTAAAACAAAACCAGTGAGCGGAGCAGTATAATACTCTAACTTTGCATCCTCTTGACCGACTAGAGGTCAACAAATATTACTAATATTCCGTACAGCCCTAATTGTGGCCTATATATCGACTCAATAAACAGAAAAAATTAAGTTTTCGGTCCACTTCATTCCAAAATTATTATCTGATCATCACCGAAAATTATACCTGGATCCTCATGGAAATTCTCAAAGCGACCAGTGCTATATTTTCGCCCTCTGGTGTGGTAATAGGTTACTAAGTAATATCTGAATACGTAAGCACCTGTAAATATTTAAGTGTAACTCCCACATCCGAGTACATACGACAATATAATTGGTATCAATTTAAAGGTCAACCACTCCTCTTGGATATGTTATCAACTTCTCGGGCCTTTGTCCTTCAGTGGTAAATATATACGCCATAGAATAAAAATTTTGTCATTTTTCAAACAAAAGTTAGGGTCCAATTGACCGGCTAAATATTGACCGATCTTTATCAAAGCTGGCATGCTTATTCTATGGCTCAACCCCCTTCCCCATGTAAAATTTCGCGATGTTGGGGCCATAATTGAGGCCACTGGAGCGACCAGAAAATCATACAAAAATAAAGTTTTTGGTCCATTTCATCCCCTAAATATTAACCAATCTTTACCAACACAATAGGGGTCTTCTTTTTTCACGCTTGAGAACTTGAGAACTTATACAATTATTTATTTTTAAATGTTATAATCCATTAAATATACTTTTGTTATCCTCTACATTACATCTTATTATAATTTTGTTATTAACATAACAAAGTTATTTTACAAATAACACATTGATGGCACTTTATAAAATTTGATTTCAACTACTTGGTAAGAATAAAGGTGTGTGAGACGAGGGAGATCTCTGAATCAAAACAAAATAAATGCCAAATAAAACACTTCATGTCATAATTTTACTGTTCATTCTTAGGTGTACATCTTGAATGGGACTTGAGTAGAAGTTGTGTGCCTTTGTGGCATCCGCAGCAAAACAATTCATCTACATATATGTATGTACATACAACGCCAAGTAAACACGATTCTTTCCTATCTTCATAAAATGTTAAATTCTTTAAGAGGCTGAGTGGAAAGGACGGATGATTGCGATATATGAAAATGCCATAGAAACTTCAAAAAAAGTTTTCTGTGAATAAAGGTAAACAATAAACAACCTCCCCATGAACACAAAGGTCTATTAAGCAGAACAACAACTTGGATATGGTGAGCAGTGTGTTTTTGTAAAGAATCCTCTTTGGGGTGGTAAATCTACTCCTATTGTTGTTGATTGTTGCTTCGCGATGTCTGTTGGGTAACGTGACGCAGACATCGCCATAAATAACTTGAAAAGCTTATATAGTATGATGGTGTGCATCTACGAAGCTTTGTCATCAGCCATAAACAATAACAAGTGTTGAAAGTTTTCACTTTGCTGCTAACTTGAGAAAATCTTCACGTATATCCTGGAAACGCATTCA
This sequence comes from Musca vetustissima, assembly GCF_032173495.1. Classification (NCBI taxonomy): domain Eukaryota; kingdom Metazoa; phylum Arthropoda; class Insecta; order Diptera; family Muscidae; genus Musca; species Musca vetustissima. The sequence goes on from NW_026883845.1 coordinate 27,912, forward strand.
TAATAATTGGACGAAGTTTCAAGTGCTCTGAACTATACATAACATTTTTTGGGAACTTTTAAATTTTCAAAAATTTATTATTGTGTTGTCAGACAAGGACTGTTATACTATATATCTGTATTAATAATGGAGGTCACAATGAAACGCATTTTCAAGCATGGTTGTTTAGCTAAGCTCATTTATAGGGCAAATTATATGTGGCTATACTAAAAATAGGGTAAATATTGGGCACCTCTAGGAGAAAATATCGAAAATCGGGAGTTATCATTATATGGAGGGAACCATTTAGTTTTCTAAAATACCGAAAATTGGAATGTCGATTTATATGGAGCTATACATAAATATGGAATTTGGTAGAACATTTTCGAACCTGACCTTTTAGTTTGGTATTTTGATACCCTCTAAAGATACTACGAATAAAACATATGTAAAGTTGGAGATTTATTACAACTAGGAATTCAGAATATCAAATAACAGCGAATACGTTTAAAACAGAGGCTCAATTAATTTCTAAAAATTGGGAACTCCATATATACATATGGGTGCTACCCAAAAAATTGGACTAATATCTGCAACTACGCTGTGCGACAAATTTAATTTTTTTTTTTGATAATTACCGGAAAATTCCAACAGAAGAGCTAAAAAAAGAAGACACGTGTATCGACGTTTTGAATGTTTACGTCGGGAGGTAACTCAAAAAGGCGGGGAAATATTCCCCCTTTTCAAGAATTTGATCATTTTCGAATTGTGATTTCTTGAAATCCTTGCATTTTAGATATAGAGTCTTCGGCAATATTACTGATAAAATATCGAGGAAAATTTTGGTATGCAACTTTAACTTTAAGAATTGCGCACTCCCTACAAAATGCAGCAAAAGCAACACTTGGATACCAAAAAATACCATAGTAATGCCACGGATATGAAAAAACGCAGCGTATAAGGAGTCAGACTGAAATCCGGAAAATTTACCAACGAGTAACCGAAGGCTTTTGTGCAGGCACATCTCCCTGTAGAGGCGAAGGTGGATAATGGCGCTGAAGAAGATGCCCCAGAAACAATAACAGATGACGGTATCGAGTGTATACCATCTAGCCAAGATGAAGTCAGAATTGCAATCAAACGACTGAAGAATAATAAAGCAACCGGTGCCGACGGGTTACCAGACAAGCATACACCAGCTGATTAGTACAATTTGGCTAGAGGTTCAGCAGTTAAAGTTCGAGAGGACTTCTCGGAGCTCGTCAATGCCGAACGATGATTCAAGCAAGGCGACAGTTTGTCGCGTGTTTAACATCCTCCTGGAAAAGGTCATACGAGAGGCAAAGGTGAACAGAAATGGCACTCTGTAAACCAAACAACGTATGTTACTCGCCTACGCCCATGATATCGACATAATGGGTCGAACATTTAGAGCGGTAAAAGCCACCTTTGAACAAATTGGGAAGGAGTCTGCCAAAGTGTGTCTGGCAGTAAACGCGCAAGGCGTCCATTAGACTCGAACCAACTGTGGAACTTGAGAACTACAGCTTCGAGGTATTCAAAGATTTTATATAACGCCATAAAAGCGCTTCAAAATACTCCTTCCAGATCCTCAACGCACTGTCGGTATCTGTCACCAGGTTTCCTTCTTCATCTCCACAGGAGGATGTGCCAGAACCAAAACCTTCTGTTTGATGTTTTACTCATTGGCAAAATTTTCGGACTTCATTCAGACACCTGTACATCTCGATTTGCTCACGCTCACGTTTTTGTTGTCCTTTCTTCTTTTTTACTGAAAAAACGTTTCTCCTCTCTTCTTTTCTCCCGATAATTCTCCATCACATATTGCTACTGTCTGCAGGGTAGCCCTATGCGCAGCGTTTTCCAGATCAGTAGCATTATGACACTCCTGATCGTACCATGGGTTTCTTGGTGGTGGTTTTTGGTACCCATGTGTTGCTTTTGCTGCAGTATGTAGGGAGTGGGCAATTCTTTGCCATTGTGCTTCTATACTATTATTGGAGAAAAAAGTGATTTCGTCAAGCAAATGGGTAAGTTGAGCGGAGTAGGCCTCAGCTACCTGTTGTGTTTGCAGCTTTTCGACGTCGAGTTTCCGTGTTGTGTTAAATCGCACCTTTGCTGCAACATTAAGACGAGTGCGAACTTTGTCTGCTACAAGGTAGTGGTCCGAATCGAAATTCGCCCCTCGGATCGATCGGACGTATAAAACACTGGATGAATGCCTTCCGTCTATCACAACATGATCGATTTGATTTCTCGTTGTTCGATCGGGAGAAATCAAGATGCTTGAATCTGGTGCTGCTAACTACCATGTTTTTTGCTGCCGCGATGTCAATCAACCTCATGCCGTTGTCTGATGTTTCTTCATGGAGGCTGAATTTTCCGACGGTGGGGCCAAAGATATTTTCCCTTCCGATTTTTGCATTAAAATCTCCTAGCAGAATTTTAATGTCATGGCCAGGGCAACGGCCATATGCTTTTTCTGGCGCTCGTAAAATATGTCTTTGGTCTGTTAATCTTTATCTTCGGTCGGAGCATGTGCGCAAATGAGGCTGATGCTCATCTACTGGAGTGAATCTGGAGACGAGGACTTTTATTCTCCTATTAACCATAAATCCGCAGCCAAATTCATGTTTCGTTTAATGGTAGTTATAATACAGGGCGCATTTCCTGTAAGGCAATAATATCGGCTTTGTACTTATTGAGTACATCCGCCAAAGCGAACACTGCGCCTGTTCTGTGCAACGAGCGCACATTCCAAGTGCAGATTTGCAGATCGTGGCCCTTTATACGTTTGCGGGGATAGTCATCATTAGGTGGGTTTGGTTTTCTTTTTCTTTGCTTTTTCATAGTAGGAGGGGTTTTCCGAGTGTGGGCAACTAAACCGACGCCTCAACCCAATTTTTTATAGTTCTTATGGGTGAACTCGCGGCAAATATTAGCTCACTATTTCAACGGGTGATGAGAATAGCTCCGTCAGTGTCCACAATTGACATGAAAGAGGGACAAAGATAAGCCTGGACTTCGCCATGTTAAAGCCAATCAGAGCCGTTGCTTTGCATATATCATCACCTACGCCACCCAATTTTCTATATATGTATAGCTTTGGTTGTGATTTCTTTATTTTGTGCCATTTTATTATTTGCCAAAAAAGAACCTTAACCTAAGCTATAAATCTTTATGTGAACTCAATAAGTTTTCATTTTATTTGCTGTCTATGATTGGTATATTTTTTGCCTTAAAAGTTCTATAAAAATGTTGAGAAACCACATAACACACAGAAATTTATAATACAAAACACAAAAAAGGAAAACTACTTAATCTTATTTTTAAAAGGTTACCCAAAGAAGTTAAGTTTGAAGATTTTATTCATTACGAATACTTACCACAATAAGATTCCACATTTTTGCGGCTTCTACTACTGTTGTACAGACGGTACTACAACCGGCCAAAAACATATGTGTTTGTGGTTTATTTTAGAGAAAATTGTACATAACGCTGGCACCCAAAACGGGTTCACACTGTAAGTAGAAGAAGGTAAGGGTGTAGAAAATTAATATATATTTTCCAGAAGATTAAATAATAGAAAATAAATAACTTTTAATTTTGGAAATTTAGTTTGTTGTTATATAAATTTCCATTTGTCTTAAGTGTTTCCTTTCATGAAAATTTTTTTAGCAAATAAATTTAATTAAAATGTTGAAAATATTTCTTATTACAACCACAAATTTTGTGTAAGTATTTTTCATTAAAAATTCAAAATTATTTTTGCTTTTGTATATTAATTTATACCCATAGAGGAATATATATTACGAATCCCACAAAAACGTCAACCACATAGGTAAAAATCTCTCCTTAAGAGAGATATGGAATTATATAGGAAATATTCTTTGCAATCCGGACAATATATTTATACTCTTCACGACACTGTGGTACAGGGTATTATGTCTTTGTGCATATGTTTTTAATTGAATTTTGAAAAATAACGATATTTTTTTCTCATTTTCGCGTGGGGAGTAACTTGGGTATATTTTTTTTAGTTTTATAGTATCATTTGTCATAAGTGTGAACGATGTTAGCTAAAACAATATCAATAATAAATATTAAATTCCAATAAAGTAATATCTTACTAATATATAACAAAAGAATCCCGTGGTAAGTCCAGTTAAATAGTGTATGAAAATATGTAGCGTGTGCGTGACAAAATTGAAATATGTTTCTAGAAGACTCTAACATGAGACATTTTTTTTTGATAATGCTGTTATGTGTGGATCTTGAGATGGCAAACTCAAATAGAACAAAGTTTGTCTTCTATCTCCATTGAAAAATTTTATATCCGTCACGCACATGTAACATTTTTCCTCAATAAGTTGGTTTAGAACCGGACTTGCAGGCAAAAATTTCGTGACGATTGGTTCATAACTGCATAATTATATACTATAACTGAATGATATACTAAAGGTTTTTGTGTGGCCCAAGGCTATAATACTCTGACAAGGTAAAGGGATTAGCATATTTAAAACATTCTGTTTTAAATTTTTACGAGTGTGACATGTGCGTGACAGTGTTCAAAGTTACAAAGTATATGTTAAAAATTTGTTTCTCCAAAACTATTTAATAAAAATTGCAAAAGAATTTTCGGAAATGTTTTTATTTTTTTCTTGAATAAACAAACCGTTATCTTTCGCACGCTGTTACAGTGCGTGACATGGAATTCCCGATATGTATGTATGGGATATTTAATAAAACCATAGTTTAGAAATAAACTAAAAAAATAACATAAATATGTTTAGAATTATATTAATACTAGCTGGACTCGTGGCGCTTCGCTGCTCCTGCTAAAGTTATCAACGTTAAATTTGAATAGCATATAGCTATAATCAGTTGGGAAGCAACCTTTAAAATTAGGTAATTAGGAAACCCCAACATACAAAAATGTTGCAATTAACACTACAAAAATGTGTTAAATGCCCGCGTGTTCCCCTGCCTTGCAGATTGGTTACTGAATGATTGTTGTATAGTTTATTTAAAAAAACGACAATATTCAATATTCAAAAATTATTGTATCAATAAGTTTTATCAATTTCACATAATTTTTACTTCGTTATATATCCTCATCGGATGATGCGTATTTGCATCCATGTTACTCAACCACAGTCTTAGGATATACTCATAGCTTACTTTTTAAACGTTTACCTAACCTACCTAAAGCCATCCCATGGAAGTAACATTCCATGGGATTGCTTGACGTACTGTGAACATTTTAGTAAAATCTGTTCATTGGTTTTTGAGTCCACAAATAATATATATTCTATATACATACAAATTAAAGTGCAATGAGGAGTATATTTCACCTTGATCATACCACGCTCATTTTGTATGGATGATGCGTATTTACACATATGTTTCTCAAAATCTTAGAAGATTACATAACCTATGTTATTCCCAGGACATGCAATCTATCTTATCTATCTATATATATATAAAAATGGAGCAAGAAAAATGTATACTAACGCATAAATTGAGAACGGCTGGGCCGATTTGACTCAAAATTTCTTTAAGTTGTCGGTAATTATAGTGGGAAGGTTTTTATGAAATAAAATTTTGAGAAAAATCCGCGAAAATTTTGCAAAAATTATTTTAAAGGAACGGCTGGACCGATTTGACTTAAAGTTTCTGTTAGTAGTCTGTAATTGAAGTGGACAGATTTTAGTGAAAGAACATTTTGAGAAAAATCCGCGGAAATGTTGCAAAATATATTTTGAAAGAAATTAGCATTTTCACGCATTTTATAACGAAACTTTATGGTTTCATCTCTTCGGAGTTCTTTTTGGACATATTTTGGGCGAAAATGGGCAGCGTATATCTTGAAGAAATTGTCAATTATGGAAAATTCTCAAAATATGTTAATTTTCTACAATTAATTGGATTGTCATTGCCTTGAAAAATGAATTGCTGTTCGTTAGTCTCGCTAAAACTCGAGAACGGCTGAACGTATATTTCTTATCTTAGTCTTGAAATGTTCGTTGAGCTTCAGAGTAGGATTAAAAGGTTAGAAAAAGATCGAAAACCCGGAAAAATATATTATGAAGCATATTTGCATTTCCACGAATTAGGTATCGAGGTATTTTGGTAGCATCACATCGCGAAAATTAGTATCATTCCTTTAATCCTACATTTGCCAATTTCAAAATATTTATTTTTTTCAATTCTATTGTGGTTATATGTCTAATCGTTTGTTAATGTCTTTGAACTTATAAACAGAACACCTCGCATATATCCGATACCAAAAATGTGTATCAGTAAGCTCAATTAGAAACTTATCAAAACTTGGACATAAATAGAGAATTTTTCGCAAACAATATACCGCAATGACATATTACAGCTACTACAATGGGAATGAATATATATTCGTTTTTTGTAGGAAGATTAATGGGGTATATCAGTATATTGGTGCTACCCGGAAACTTGGACAAATATTTATAATTTTTTTGTAAGGAGATTTTGTATTCAATGACCATCTAAAATATAAAATTACAGCCTATTTTGTTGATATAAGTGACCAAACTACCCAAAATACTGAATATAGTAGGTACTGTTATGTGCAACCCCACAAAGATGGACTAATATTAATAATTTTAGTAGGATTCATGCTACCAAATAAAACAACCAACTACAGCCGATTAGGTTGAAAAACTTGCCTAAACCCCCAAAGGGGGCTTCTTGAAAGCTTGGGCAAATTTTGCTTCGAACATTTTTTACTCGATGATCATCCAAAATATAAAATTACAGCCAAATACAGATATTTGGGCCAATATTGATAATTTCCCAATAAATATTGCTTATATTAAATTAAAAGAATTCTGTTAAAGACCGTATTTAAGATCTTCAAAATACCGAGTATTGAGGGCTACCATGGGCGGTATCCCGAAACATGGGCCAATATTAATATATTGGGAAAGGTAATGAAATCCGAAAGTCAAACTTATATGTGCATTTAAATTTATTGAATTTAATTTTTTTTGCAAAAATGGCAGCAAGACTCGCTCATAAGCATCAAGTTGTAGATATTTAGTACTTTAATGTTACTTTATGCGTGCTCTGATAAATACCAAAATATTACAAAGAGCTGTACACTATATGGTGTAGGTTAAAAAAAAACAAATCTAAAATGCCATTACATTATACACCAACAAAATTGCTAGGCAAGACAACGTTTGCCGGGCCCGCTAGTTACGTATACATGCCTTTCTGCAACCTATGCTAAATTTGACTTCATTCGGGCAGATTTAGAGTCATTTGCGTAAAATGGGACTGATTTATGTAAATCGATTTATACACGCTAATCGGAATATAAATATGGAAGCTATGTCTGCATCTGCACCAATTTAAGAAAATGCAATAACGTTGATCGGGCAAACATCAGAAAATTGGTGCACCATTTACATACAATTAGAAAATATATATGGGAGCTATATATAAATCAATCAATTTTCACGAAACTTAACACACATTATTCTAGACGTAATTCAGTACGATATGTCAAATTTTCTTGCAAATCGAAGGATAAGGACTTTTGTGCACCATTTACATAAAATCCGACGAAAATATATATGGGTGCTATATCTAAATCTGAACCGATTTTTTCCTATTTCAATAGGGTTTTTCCTTGAACCAAATAGATGAGCTGTGCCAAATTCCAATCCAAAAATCCAATTCGGATCATAAATGCGACTTGTACTTTGTTTATAATTTAATATAGACAGACGGACATGCATAATTCGACTCAGAAAGTGATTCTATGCATATTCTAAAAAGGGACCCTATGTCTATATCGTTTACTTTTGCATGTTACTAACATATGCACAAAGACATAATATCATGTAGGACAGTTTGGTGAAGGGTATAAAAACTTGACACACGTTAGACTACATTAGCTTCAAAGGATGCGCAATATTGTGTACCAATCGGGCTAACTTAAGGTCTTTGTTCCACCATTTACTGAAAATTTGACGGAAATATATATGAGAGCCAGATCTAAATCTGATCTGATGTCAACAAAACCTCGCATACATGAACCTGACCTAGTTGGCCTTCGGCCAAAAAAATTATCTAAGCCAAATTTGATCGTTGATGCATCCTGTACTTTTTTTACAATTTTATATTCACATGCATACGGACAGATGGACATGCATAAATCAACTCAAAAAGTGATTCTATGTATATTCTCAAAAGGAATTATATGTATATTTCATTTATTTTGCATGTTACAAACATATGCACAAAGACATAATACCCTGTACCACAGTGTGGTGAGGGTATAAATTTGTATTTGCAAGTTCTTGTTTAATTTTTTGATAAAAATAATTTTTTTTACGAAATAACATCGTTACGAAAAAGTTTAAATAATGTACTGATTAAAATAGCACACTCAAAAACATAGGTAAGAATGTTATATTATCATACACATTTTTATATGGAAAATACTTAGCACATAATACCAATAGGGCACCATAGCACACTTTGTGAATTGCCTAATTTTGGCATACAGTACATTTATTTACAGAACTTCTTATTTAGTGCTACTCTATCTCATATTTCTACTTTTATCATTTTCATAACAACAAATTGAGAATCGACAACACCTACAAAAAACTGGCTTCTGAACTTATAAAACAGGTGTATTCAACATTGCAATGGTGAATACACCCGTTTACCAAATTACCGCAGATATATACTATCCAATGCATAGGATAGGATATATATATATATATATATATCTGAAATTTGTATATTTACTAAAATGTTGCTATAATTGTCATTTTTACCATTGCCTGTTTTCAACATGGTCAAAATTAAGGGCCAAATTAAGCGGCTGAAGAAACAGTAGCCCCCTGTTTCTCCAGCCGCTATCAAAAAACTAAGTACCCTATGTTACCACAAATGTACTCAAAAATCCACTGTGAAATTTTCATGAAAATCCGTTCAGTAGTTTATGAGTCTATAGCTAACACTGATCAAACAAACAAACAAAAATTCATTTGTATATATATGGGCAATATTGCCAATTTTTTAATATTCCATTTTCAAAAAATCAGCTTTTTTGTTTTTGTGGCACATTGGTACACATATAGAGAAAAATGTTCTGACTCCGAAACTGTTCGCGATCAAATTTTTGGTTGATGCGCGCAAAAGTTATCGAGGTTTTAATTTTGGGCATAAGAAAAAAATCTAAAAATTACGCAGTTTATTATATTGACCAAAAACGTTGATATATATCTTCCTCCGTAAAATAAGAATATGAATATATTATAATAATCGCGAAAAAGTTGCGCATATTCGCGAAATATGAGAAAAATAAAAATATATAGCAGACTACATCAATATTTTCAATATATTAATGACATAAACACACCTAAAAAGTAATTTAAAAATATCTACATAATCTAAACACCATAATGAATCAAATGATATCAAAATCACACAAGTCCGTGTAGCGGTTTGTAAATCACAGCGACAACAAAACAAGATATTGAGGATAAATATTTGTTTTTGGTTCGAAAAAATAATGTCATCATATTAATTTTTTTAATTGTATACAAGAAATTTCAGAAAAAATGTTGGGGTTATTCTGCTATTTTATCCGAATTTCGCCGAAAAATTGACCTATATAATAATAATAACTTTTTGTTTATAAGTATTCGCCTTGCGGGTTATATCAAGACCCTTCCGATAAATCTTAGAATTCTATAAATAGGAATAACTCTTTAAATAAAATAATATTATGAAATATACATTTTAAATTGCGTGTAAATCGCGTAATTCTCAAAATCATTTGATGCGCATGCGGTTTCCAGGAAGTACTGAAGTTTATCTTCCAATCCATATATATTTTGCGAAATTTCATTTGACGGCTATGATTTGCCACACGTTACATTGAAGTACCCAAAAAATCGTAAAACGCGAATAATTTCCGAAAACTCCATATACCATTAACGCGCATCCGATTTCGGTGTGCACCATAAAAAATACATCGATCTATACCGATTTCAATGTGGTCCATTAAGAAACATGGATGTGCCAGCACAATCTATTTTTGAGATAAATTGCGTACATATCTCTTTCGGCTGAAGTTTTTAAAGTTCTCTTTTCGAAAAATATCAAAATCCGTATGAGGTCTTTTATTGAAGCGGAAATGATACACAGAAAATGCAAGTAAATCCGCGATATTTTCAAAAACATTTTTTGCCAAATTTCGTGTTTTGGAAGGCCAGTTCCCGCCGTTCTAGTAGATGGATTTTCACGAAGAAGATTTTATATCATCCGAAACGTAAAACACCTTATTGATCGCGGGTACCCATATCATTCAGTTGACAGATCTAAAAATTTGGACCGAAAAATAGGTTTTTTTAGAAATTTGATCGCACAAAATTCGCACCTTCGGATGAGTATTACTCTGAAGCTGTGCATACTACATACACAAAATACATATCAAATTACGCAGATTCGCGACTACAATAATCTTATAATCGATTTTTATAAATTCCTGTTTGCGTATTAAAGCTAGAAGTAAAATGAAAAAAAAAAAACACTCAAAATCGAGCTTCAAAATGTCAGTATCATTTAAAGGTAAATGCAGTTAAAATGTTGAAAAATGATACATAAGGGGCGTAGTCCCCATTTTGTTGGCTTCTAGTTTTATTTTGACACGAAGACCGTGCAATGTGTGGATTAGTCACAAATCGATAGAGAACATAAAAAACTGTTTCGTCTCAACCTGTTTTTACACATTTTTTTACATTAAAGTAGACACAGCATTCAACAAAATTAAGTTTGGAGGTCAATATCATGAACAGTTTGCAACGACAGACCAATTAACCCAAAACTATTCAATTTTTTCCATATTCTTAAGTAGTTTCCGAGTTATAAAGGGGTGAACCTCCGCTTCAGCTATGTTAAAAAATTGGCAATATTGCCCATATATAGATTTATAGTTAAGGAAAATATTCTAAGAAAAAATACAATAATTTTCTACGTTGGTTTAAATTTTTTTCTAAATTTAATTTTAATTCATTGTTTAATAATTAAATATTTATATAATTTTTAACACAAGTTTATTATATTTCCGTAAATTTATCTCCTTAATTAATTAAACTATATACATTTTTCCCTACTACTGAATACAAAACATTGTAACAAATTGCCACTTGTATTGGATGCTTTAATTACTGTTTGCGTTTAATGATATACTTTTGTTATGCCCTCCACGATAGTATGGAGGATATATTAATCTTGTTTTTCCGTTTGTAACTCATTCTTGATCAGCGTAAAATTCTTCAGACGATATAGCCATGCCCGTCTGTCTGTCTGTTGTAATCACGCTATCTTCTGAAGGAATTGAGATAGGGTGCTGAAATTTTGCATAGGTTTGTCTTTTGTCTGCAGGCAGGTCAAGTTCGAAGATGGGATATATCGGTCTACGTTTAGGCATAGCTCCCATATAACAGTACCTTCCAATTTTTGGTATTTTGGGGTTCTTGAGTGCGTTCTTCAACCGAATACGCTGAAATTTAGTACATTGAGTTCTTATCGAGTACTAAATGTCTCCACAAAAAATTGTAAATATATACGTCCACTTTTTCTGGTAGCCCTCATATAACGGTACCTCCTAATTTTCAGTATTTTGGGGGTTTTTATCGTATTTTCCACCGAATTGGCTGTAATTTAGTATTTGAGTTCTTAAAAAGTACCAAACCTCTCCACAAAAAATTATAAATATAGGTCCATTTTTTCGGATAGCCCCTATATAAGGTTACCCCCAATTTTCGGTGTTTTGGGGTTCTTGAGTGCGTTTTGGTATTTTGTAGTCGTATATGGTAACAAATCTCCCTACCAAAAATATTAGCTCCCTCTTTTGAGTCGTCCCCATATAACCCCCTTTTTATACCCTTCACCACACTATGGTACAGCGTATTATATTACGTGGTGCAAAATTTTGCGATAATCGGGAATATTTTGGAGCTTTTGTGCACATCGGACGAAACAAAATATATATAGGAGATATATCTAAATCTGAACCGATTTTTCCCAATTTCAATAGGGTGGGCCAAACAAATCAGTTGTGTCAAATTTCATCCAATTCGGATAATAAATGCGATAATAAATGAAGTTACTATAACATAACGTGTATCACGTTTTGTTGAAATCGGTTCAGATTTGGATATATCTCCCATATAAAGTGTTGTCCGATTTTCAGCTCCAAAATATGGCCGATTGTCGCAAAATTTTGCACCACATACTGAAGTTACTATAACATAATGTGTGTCAAGTTTTGTTGAAATCGGTTCAGATTTAGATATAGCTTCCATATACAGTTTCGTCCGATTTTCAGTAAATGGTGAACCAATGCTCCAAAATATGGCCGAATGGCACAAACTTTTGTACAACGTATTGAAGTAGATATAGGCTAACGTGTGTCAAGTTTTGCTGAAATCGGTTCAGGTTTAGATAAAGCTCCCATATATAGTTCCATCTGATTTTAAATAAATGATGCATTGAAGACCCAAAATCCTGTGACAAGTTTCGTTGAAATCGGTTCAGATTTGGATATAGCTCCAAAATATATAGTTTCGCTCGATTTGAAGTAAATGACGCATCAAAGACCCCAAAAAATATATTCGACCGACTTCATGTTAATTGGGCTCCAAATAATGAATGGGTGTCCGATGAGATTTGCATGATTTACATACTTTTGTCCCATTGCAAACAAATGACTCTGTATCTGTCTATATGAGAAATGTTCTTCTGTTGGCCAATTCTTACAGTTGGCAGTAGAGATCAAAGTTTAGCGTTTGGCCATATGAAAGCAACTCATAATAAATAATCCCTTTCCAGTCCCACCAAATGCATAGCAGAACCTTCCTGGCCGTTAGTCCTGCTTTATATTAAAATAGTTGGTTGATTTGTTCCGTGTGTTGGGGTTGTCTCCATATATGCGTATTGTGGCATAGAATGGGGGATAGGCGTTACTGGGAATAGTCAGTTTTTACCCTACAAAGTGTGAAGTCGATTAAGCCATCTTTTGTAATCATTCCACCTTTTAAAGATATCGTGATAAAAAAAACTCGAGCCTGCCGATATTAAAATATAACGGCAGGCACTTAGGCATCTCCTACGTATAATGATACCTCCTAAAGGAAAGAATTTGGATACAAAACTAAAATATTGGATTCGAAATTGACATATTTCGGTCATTAATTAATCATAGCCCTCATATAATGATAATCACCCAAATATTCCCTAATTCCTACACGATGTAATCAATATTGTTCAATTTTAAGCATACTCTCATATATCATTACAATCTAAATTGCAGTAGTTTCAAGATTGTATCCTTATCAGTCCACGTTTTGGGGTTTTCAGATTTTCAGAAAAATATCCATTAAAAATTGCTGAAATTTGTGTTTGATGTACATAATCGATTTGTAGAAATTTCGTTATATGTCCACTTTTTTGTATGTTCCCTATATTTTCGAAATCTCTGCGGTGCAATGCAGCAGCTGCTGTTGACCATTCATCCATTTCTCAACGTTATCCTTGATATGCAATTTGCATATGAAAATAGAAACAAAGAACATCACAAATTCAAGGGGAAAGCACTTGGGCCGAATAACAGCAGCAGCATCGTTACGACAGCCCCTTCAGCCCATCATACACACTCCCGTCATTTGTGGCAGGAACTATATGCTGACTAATGGCGAATGAACAACGCAAAAACTAAGGTTTGGAATCGCTATTGCTGGTATTTTTTTGTTTCTACCTTCGTCTTCCTCTTCATTGTTGTTGATTTTTATAGTTTGCTTACCTTACTTGTTTACCTGCCTGGCTTGTGGTGGTAGCTTCACTTACAGGAACCATAACAAAACCAGCAACTAATGTAGATAACAATAATCATTAGCGCCTATATTGCAATGAAAAACAAGAACAAGAATAGCAACAACATCATCATTGCTTAGGTATTTAACCAGATAAAACCTATTGATGCTTAGTCATCATAACCATAGCTTCAACAAGTCAGCTTCAAAACATCAGGACCGGACCGCACCGGATATTTTCATGAACATTACTATAACACCAACACATTCCTTTCACCCACCTTTATTTTTCGAATATAGTTAATATTTTCATCAACATCAGTAGTTGTAGCATTGTTTAAATGGAATGAAGGTGGAATAATTCTCATGTAAAGTACACATTGTCGTGATGTAGAAATTACAATATAGCGAAAATAGTAAAAGCATTTGTAAGTTAAGTTGTGTAGGTCACACTTTGTGTGAGTGTGTTTTGACCATAATAAACATTTGTTAGTCGTTATCTACATATACTCGCACACATATGAGTTTTGGCTAATTGTGTAGATATTTTCTACATTTTTTTCTTTTGTTATAGCAAACAAATGACATTGCAGAAATGAAGGATACTTTCAATGTCATAGTAAAAATAACACAGTAAAGAGTTATTTACACAAAACAGCCGTATTAAATAATGTAAGTTACATATACATTTTCCAAAAATAAAATATAACGTATATTTTATTTTGTCAAAACCTTGAAAATATAGAACAAATTTGCTTGTAAGTTTTGCGTACAATTAGAATATACGATATACAGTGGCTTCATAAATTACATAGTGAGACAACATCGATGTCATGGGGAAACGTTGCAATAAGTCAAAGTTCGAAGGTATGACGTGATCAATGTTTTTCTGGCGACCCTACAAAACATTTTACTAAAACCATTCTCGGTTTCAAAAAACTTTATTTGATTTATTTTATTATTGATTTTATGTGGAAATTTAAACAATTCTTGAAGATATAGTTTATTGTGTTAGCATCAATTGACGCAAGAGCGATTCCCAAACTATAAACGCGTTTTTCTCAAAACTCAAAACTAATAATCGATTCCAAATGTTGGCTCCTTTCTATGTGAGTGTATAGCTATCGTATAATCCTAGTTCATACGAGAGAAAGATATGTACTCTTTCTAACGCCGTTGGAATTTTCGGATTTCGATTTTCCAGTGAGAAGTTCCCATGGCCACAATTAAAAATAAGGAATTTTCTTTAACACTAGAAAGACGGGAATTTTGAATATACCTATATTGCCTAAAATCGGTCAAAATGACTTCATTCTGAAAGAATTTTTATTTTGTAAAGAATTTTTTTTAAACTTATTTATTAATATTTTTTACATTATTTACAATCATACAAAACGTTGTTATTATTTGTTTTATGCGGGAGGGCTCTCGAGTTTCCCTTTATAAAAAATAAGAACGCGGACAAAAGGTTAAAAAAAGAGGAAGTCTTTACTCTATGAGTGAAATCGACTGGAAATATAAAATTTATTTTTCCCGATTTGTGTGTTCGTTTGTGTTTCTAGAGTATCAAACGGGTTTCGATGTTGTTGTACTGATCCGGTAATATAAGAAAAGCACTTTATACAATAATAAAAGTAGTTTGATTATTTAATATTTCAAAAAGGTCAAAATGACCGCTTTTAGGCAATATAGGTATAGCACATGTGAATACGGGGAATGAAAGAGGGGAGGAAGCAGCTACTATGATTAATAAACGTAGTCCTATGTGGTAGAAAAAGTCACCAAATTTTAAAAAGGTGGGCCATAATATACACAATTGTTTTTGTTCTTGAAATTGAAAAACGGTCAAAATGACTGCCTTCGGCTACCTAGTGTTAAACACAAAAAAATACAACATTTAATTTTGAAAATAATTGTTCTTCTCTTTTAAGGGAACCACCCCTATTCTCGATTTTAATTTTTCAAGATTTTCAATGGGCTGGTAAATCAATACCAAAGTTTGTTAATGTTTGTAACTTTGCACATATATATTTGAAGATTTAAAAGAAAAAAAAATAAATTTTGTTATTGTTTTGTTGTTGTTTTTTTGTAATTAAAGAAAAGTCCTTATTTTTGATGGCGGGCATGATAACTCCTCACTGGAACATCGGAATCCGAAAATTCCAACGGTGTTAGTAAGAGTACATGTCTGGCTCTCGTATGAACTAGGATTATTGACTTCGCTCTAAAATTAATAAAATGGCGGACATTTGAAAAAATATTTTTGGAAAATTGGCGATTTTTACCAAAAACCAAGTTAAAAAATAAGGAAGATCTTCGCCGATTGGCTTTATCCTAGTTCATACAATAGCTATACACTCACAGAAAAACGTGTAAAAATTTGGACTCGATTGGGTTATTAGTTTTTGAGTTATCGTGCCCGCCATCCGCAAAAGGGAAAAAGGCGTTTAAAGTTTGAGAAGCCCTTAAGCCGCCACTTGATGATGACACAATAAATCGGCTATATCTTCAAGAGTTCTTAAGATTTTTACTTGAAATTTTGTAGGGACATTCTTGAATTAGTACAGATTCGAATTAAATAAAAAAATCGGGGTAAATTTCTAAGATCAGGGTAAAATTCTAAGACGATCTAGCCATGTCCGTCCGTCCGTCAGTCTGTTGTAATCACGCTATCTTCTGAAGGAATTGAGATAGGGTGCTGAAATTTTGCATAGGTTTTGAGCACGATTTTCAACCGAATACGCTGATATTTGGTGCATTGGGTTCTTATTGGGTACTAAATGTCTCCACAAAAAATTATAAATATAGGTCCACTTTTTTTGGTAGCCCCATGTAACGGTACCTCCTAATTTTCAGTATTTTGGGGTTCTTGAGCGCGTTTTTCTACCGAATTCGCTGCAATTTGGTATTTTGTTGTCGTATATGGTAACAAATTTTCCCAGCAAAAAAATTATTCATATCCGTCGCCCTTTTGGGCTAGTCTCCAAATAACCCCGTTTTTATACCCTTCACCACACTGTGGTACAGGGTTTATGTCTTTGTGTATATGTTTGTAACAGGCAAACATAAACGAGATAGACACATGGTTCCTTTTGAGAATATGCATAGAATCACTTTCTGATATTTAATGTCGCTGCTTGCATGTTACTTAATTTGATTTTCATGTTATTTAATTATTAATACCATAACACGCTTCATTTATAATCTACGTGATAAGTGATAATCACGTGTCGGAATATTTTACTCTCTTTCTTGGATGTTCTTTTAAGACATTTATTCACTATAATAATTACCCGGGACACTTATGATGTTATTTTCTTTCACACACATTTGGAATAATTGCGCGATGTTTGAATGGACTGCCACTTGAATTACGGTTTTTCTCATAGCAACAATTCTATACGTTTAAAAATTCTAAGTCAGTTACACATTACATCGTAAAAATTACTGTATTACCGAATTAACTTTTTTGGCCTATATGGCTTTTGTATCACATATGAATTTTTGAAATAAATAAAAAATAGATTTTCTTAAAAAAAAACATTTTTTGATGGTGGTAACAGATGGAGGAAATCGATATCAAGATGTTATAATAGTTATGGAGAATGTAATGGAGAATTATAGGGAGAAAAGGGGAGAGGAGAAACGTGTTTTCAGAAAAAACGAGAAAAGCGTGAGCGTGAGCAAATCGAGATGTACAGGAGTCAGAATGAAGTCCCGAAATTTTACCAACGAGTAAAAGACCAAACCGAAGGTTTTGGTTCAGGTACATCTACCTGTAGAGATGAAGAAGGAAACCTGGTGACAGATACAGACAGCGTGTTGAGGATCTGGAAGTAGCATTTTGAAAAGCTTCTGGTATCAAATAGTGGTGGTAAAGAAGATACCCCAGAACAAATAAGAGATGATGATGTAGAGTATATACCACCTAGTCGAATGATCCACGAGCTTTACAATTTATACGCGGACATCGACATAGTCAGTCGAATAGAGCTGCAGCGACTACAATGGCAAGGCCATGTTGTGCGAATGAATGAGAATGCCCTAGCTCAAAAGCCTACTGATGGTTCCCGTAGAAGGGGAAGGCCACGAATCAGATGGAAAGACCAAGTAGAAAATGACATCTTGGAACGTGGTCTTTCAAATTGGAGGAGATGCGCACAAGACCGACGCGCTTGAAAATCCTTTTTAAACTCGGACATTTAAATGCGGTCTACATGAACACATAGACATTTAATATAAAAAAGAAGTTTCGGATATCAATGCATACCTATTTTGTATCATTTTGCATGACATTGGGAATATTCGGATGCTTTAAGTATGCCAGATAATGGAATTAACATTTAAAATTATGGGCATATGTTCGGCTAATCCGCCTTTATGAAGGTCATAAAATATACATCCATTATCCACGCTACCTGATGTTTTTTGATCTTTGCGGTTTGTATATCATAATATAATATACTATTTTATGGAATAACCTGTAAAGATAGGGACAGTCGAGGGAGGATTGAATGACTTTATAATATACTTCAACAATTGAATTTTTTTGGAATTAGTTCCAAATTTAGCAGCATGGGTTTTCTTATACTTATCTGTGGCAGCTATAATTCGTTAAAAGTAATCCCGCACTGAATCCCATATTGGTTGACTGTAAACTGTATTGTTTATTTCTATTAGCTATTATTCAAAAAGTATGATGCAAGTAGGCATATAAATTCATAATCACCTTCGCAATTTGCTGTTTCCTTGTCATGATCGTCATATTTATATGTGGTCTACATAGATATTTGAACCAATAAAACAAACTGAAAATTACATTTCAATCATTTCTTTGAAATTGCGCAAAATTATTTATGGGAACTATATGTAAATCTGGACCTAATTACCCAAATGTGGTATACAGCATTTAGTATAATGTTGTCCACCGCTTTATCTAGATCGGAGAAACCTTTATTATTTGGTGCAAAAATTGCATGAACTCAGACGAAAATATATAGGGGTTATATCTACATCTGAATATATTTTACAAAATCCAATACGGGTTATATAGCTCCAAATTGATTCGTTTTGCTGAAATTCTTCGAAAAAACTTTAGTTATTTTTTACACAATTCAGATGAAATCGGATGGAAATATATGGAAGTTATATCTAAACCTGAACTAAGCTCTATCCAATACTCTCTGCAAAATTTCATGTAAAGCGAACAACCATAAGGTCACTGAGGAGCTTATGAAATTGGACGTAAATATATGTGAGAGCTATATCTAAATGTAAACCGATTTTATCTCAATCGGACAAATCTTGTGAATTTGGTGCACCATTTACATAAAGTTGGCCGAAAATATATATGGAAACTATGTCTGAATTTAAACTGATTTCAACAAAACTTCACAGACGTCAAACAGGAGTTAATTTAGTACTCAGTGCCAATGTTTTTCCAATCGGACAAATGCAAATAGGAGTTTGGTGCACTATTTACCTAAAATCGGACCAAAATAGATATGGGTACTATATCTGTATCTAATCCGATTACAATTAAGCTCACCGTACTCTATCCTAGTCTTAATCGGACACAAATTGAGAGTTTTGTGCATCATTTACATAAAATCGGAGGAAATATACGGGATCTATATATACATCTGAACCGATTTAAACAAAATTTTATTTTTTATGGAACTAATTTAGTACCCTGAGCAAAATCATTATCATCATTAAAAATTCAATTAAGTGTGATGTGCCAAATTTCGTGCAAATCGAAAGATATAAGGACTTTAGTGCACCATTTACATAAAATCGAGGTATATCTGAATCTGAACCTATTTTCACGAAATCATTCTAAATATAATTCAGTGCGTTTTACCAAAATTTGTGAAAATCGAAAGATATATATGGACTTTGGTGCACCATTCACCTTATTTCGGACGAAAATATATATGGGAGCTATATCTAAATCTGAACCGATTTTCAGAAAACTTAACACACATCATTCTGGGCCTAATTCATTACTCTGTGCCGAATTTCGTGCAAAACGAAAGATATGAAGGTACTTTGGTGCATCATTTACTTTAAATCGGACGAAATTATATATGGGAGCTTTATCTAAATCTGAACCGAATTTTTTCCATTTCTTTGTACTTTGTTTATCATTTAGACTCAAAAAAGTGATTATACTCATTCTCAAAAGAACCATGTGTCTATCTAGTTTCGTTTTGCCTGTTATAAACATATGCATAAAGATGTAATTCCCGGTACCACAGTGTGGTGAAGGGTATAAAAACATTAAGTGGTATCTTAATAAAAATATTAGCTGAACTGCTCCAGCCATATAAAAAATTGCTTTTCAGTTATACACTGTACAATGAATTTTTGAATTTTCTTAAAGGTGGATGGCGTTTACTTATTACAAATGTAGTTTTTTAATAAAAAGGGCACAAGTTATCTGAATTCTTCTTTATAAATGACTAGCTGGACCCGTGGCACTTCGCTGCCACAGCTAACGTTATCAACGTTAATTTTGAATATCATATCAAAAATGTGTAAAGTGCCCATATGTTCTCCTGCCTTCCTGATTGGTAACTGACGACTGTTATATAGTAGTTATTGAATTTATCGCTGTTTCTGTAATGGTGTTAATTTTTGTTTTCTTGAAAGCTAAAAAACAGATTTTTTCTCAAAGTGACAAAAATTCAAAAATTATGATGTCAATAATTTTTATCAACAAAACATGAAAATGAAGAGAAGGAGTTTAGCTAAATTATTGAACTGGTTGTTATTGTCAGTACAGATAATCACACTTAATACGACAAATTACTATTTTGCACATCTTAACATCGATCGCCTCCATCGGTTACATCCTTCATTCTAGATGTCCAAACGATTTATAATTCAAATGCACACTATTCACTTCAAGTTTTTTTTAATCCATATTGCATATCCATACCCTTCCCCACACTGTGCTACAGGGTATTATGACTTTGTGTATATGTTTGTAACAGGCAATAAGTTTGTAACAGGCAATATGTTTGTAACAGGCAATACTGAGTCGATTTATGCATGTCTGTCCGTCCGTACATGTATTGTTGTAAGCAAAGTACAGGTCGCATTTATGATCCGATTTGGAAGAAATTAGGCGCAGGTCAATTATTTGACCTAAGGACGAATCCTTTTAATATTGGAAGAAAATCGGTTCAGATTTAGATATAGCTACCATATACAGTTTCGACCGATTTTATGTAAATAGTACACCATACTGGCAATATTTGAGCGATTGAGACAATATTTCGCACAGCGCACTGTGTGCGAAATGGACGATCTAGTGTCGTTTAATTCAATTTTCAAAGTGTTTAATTGGGTTAAAATTGTGTCTCTATCGATTACTACTATCCCACTGATCTAATATATCGATTCTATTCTGATTGATATGATCTAGTTGAACAGCTGTGAGCTGTCAAACACAACATATGTTTCAGCCTATGTATAACTAAGCTTTAACACGTGTTTTCTTTGCATTGCCAAATTTTCTCTAAAGTAGCATTTGTCTCAATTAAGTAAATGAAAAGTTGATTTATTTATTGTTAGAGGTATGTATTAACTAAAAAAAAAT
Source organism: Musca vetustissima (assembly GCF_032173495.1). Classification (NCBI taxonomy): domain Eukaryota; kingdom Metazoa; phylum Arthropoda; class Insecta; order Diptera; family Muscidae; genus Musca; species Musca vetustissima. Next base: position 49,392 of record NW_026883845.1, read on the forward strand.
TTTGTTTGTGACCTGTGCTTAAGTGTTGTAGAAAAAATATAGTTCAAGTGTACTATACCACTCATCTGCTTGAAAAAATCCAAAGTAAGACTTCCGTAGACCGGAACTCCTGATATTCGTGTGTATTCGCGCTAGAATATGGTTTTTTACATTACTATGTCGATTTGTGATTGTAAAATGTCCAAATGATCTGCAGCCACCTGCAACTTTACATGATATTGCATTTTTTAGGAAAAATGTCGATGCTCAGACGAGAAGTTTATTTACTATGGCGCAACGAGCCTGTGCGTACTAAAAAAATTCTGTCATTGAAACTCATATATTTAATAATATTATTAATATCAACATGTGCGATGCTAATAAAGTTCTTCTAATAAACAAAAAAATAGAAAATTTGTAGCAAAATTGGCTGAGAAATGGAAATTCGACCACAGAAGCCGTTACAAATTTGAAGAAAACAACAAGGAGTGGTTAGACGGATACCTTTTATTAGTTAATCCACTGACTAATCGTGGAACACCCGATAAGAAGTTTGACGAATGTTCCAACAAAACGAAACTAAAATGTTATCCAAATGGAGTCCAATTTACGAACTATTCAGCTCAAGTGCCTCTACAAGATATGGTAGATCATATTGTTACGCGCCTTGAAGAAGCTCATTTTTCTATCAGAATTTAATGTTGCTGAACGGAGTGAGCAGAATCTCATTTCTTGCGGGCTCAAAATCGATATTGAATCTTTTATGGAATATGCTTTACAGAACGCAGAACATTTTATCATACTTTATCCTTGGTTTTATATGCCGTGTGCCATACATAAAATCTTAATACATGGAGCCGATATAATTAAAGTATCACCACTTCAATTAGGAAAAATGAAATGGAAGCTCGGCGAAGATTACCGCAATTTCCGTGAGCATCATACGCGAAAGGCATCCCGATTAAATATAATGAAATACTTAATGCATGCGCTTTTGTGTTAATCAGACCCCTTGATTTCAAATTAACGCAAACATCAAGGCAAAAAAAAAAAAAGAAAGACTACAACGTTTGTCAGAACATTGTGTATCCAAATCGGAATAAGAAACTATTATTACAATAGTAATAATAGTTTCTTACTTCGATTTGTATTTTTTTTTTTTTTTTTTTTTTTGATTTATAATTAATTAAATTTTTGTTATGAAATGTATGAAGTCTTAATAAGACCAAAGATATTATTAAAAAAATGTTTAAAAAAATGTTTTTATTATTAAAGTTTAATATATTCTTAGCCCCAAAGAATGAGAAACATTAAATATACTAACTTTATCATGTTTTCCTGAATGAAATAAACAATGACTAAAAAATGAAAAAAATTGCAACTTTCAAAAAAAAAAAATATATATATATATATAAATACATTAAAAAAAATTTTTTTTGCTTAACTCTGTAGCTTAATCTATTTTCAACTAAAAAAAAAATATTACAAAAAATAAAATACAAAATCCCTAAGCGCTATTAATTAAACGCCGCTAGATGAGCCTTTTCGCCCACTGTGCAGCGTACTGAAATAGGTCGGTATTGATGTATGCGAAGTTTTGTTGGAATCGGCTGAGATTTAGATATAGCTTACATGTATAGTTTCGTCCGATTTAACGTAAATGGAACACCATACTGCCAATGATTGTCCGATTGAAACAAAATTTTGCACAGACTACATAATTCGGTTCAGATTGATGTATGCGTCCGATAAGGATATTGTACATATGAGCATCTTTTGTATGTACCCAAAGTGCGACTTTTTGAGCTTTACTTACTGGTTTTTCATTAAAACTGTTATTTATGGAAAATTTTCATGCAATAATGTTCTACACTAAACGTCTTAAGTGCAATATATCTAAGTGTTTTGAAAAAAAAAAAAAAAACAGTAAGGAAAGTAGTAAAGTCGGACAGGGCCGACTATATGATACCCTTGACCACTTTGGGTATAATCTACTAATGTGAACGAACCTCAATATTTGATCTTTATCTATATCTAAAGCGACTACACATGCCATTCTGCAATCTATGCACTGTTTAAAATTTAATCTCAATCAGACACCCATTGATAATTTGGGGTACAATTAACATGAATAAGTCAAAATGTAATATGTAAGCTATGCTATATCTACATCTGAACCGATTTCAAGGAAACTTGCCAGAGATCACATTATATTAACTTAAGTACGTTGTGTCAATCGATCTAGCTATGCATCTTTAGTGTACCATTTACTTAAAATCGGACGAAGATATATATAGGAAGTGTATGTAAATCTGAACCGATTTTCACAAAATTTTGCACACATCATTCTATACTTAATTTAGTACGATATACCAAAATCGAAAGATATATGGGGTCTTTATTGCATCATTTACATAAAATCAGACGAAAATATGTATGGGAGCTATATATAAATCTGAAACGATTTTCTCGAAACTTTGCACACATTATTCTAGACTTAATGTGCTCAAATTGGTACAAATCAAAAGATTTGAAGGGACATCGGTACATTATTTACTTAAAATCGGGCGAAACTATATATGGGAGCTATACCCAAATCAGAACCGATTTTCACAAAACTTAACAAACATCGTTCTAGACTTTATTCAGTACGCTGTGCCAAAATTCGTGCAAATCGAATGATTTTCAGGGACTTTGGTGCACCATTTACCTAAAATCGGACGAACATATATAGGAGCTATATCTAAATCTGAACCGATTTTCACGAAAATTAGCACACGTCATTCCAGACTTAATTCAATACGCTATGCCAAAATTCGTGCAAATTGAATGATTTTCAGGGACTGTGGTGCACCATTTACCTAAAATCTGGGTTAACTATATATGGGAGCTATATTTAAATCTGAACCGATTTCAGGAAACTTCACACGTCATTCTAAACTTAATTTTGTACGCTATGCAAAAATACGTACAAATCTAATGATTTTGAGGGACTTTGGTGCACCATTTACCTAAAATCGAGCGGAACCATATATGGGAGCTATATCTAAATCTGAACCGATTTTCTCCAATTTCAATAGGGTTCGTCCTTGGGCCAAATAAGTGACTTGTGCCAAATTTCATCTAATTCGGATTATAAATGCCACCTATACTCTGTTTACAATTTAACATCAACAGACGGACGGACGGACCACATTGTGGTGAAGGGTATAAATACTTGAAACGAATCGAGAAGTGATCAAAACATTTTCACCATAGTTTTTG
>NW_026883846.1:0-54057 GCF_032173495.1 Musca vetustissima
TCGTAAAAATAGGTTCAGGTTTACATATAGCATAGGTTGCAGAATGGAATGTGTGGAGATTGATGTTAGTCGGTTTACATATAGATAAAGATCACATATTTAAGTTCGTTCAATTTCTTGTCAATATTACTTCGAAAGGGCGACGCCTGTTAGGATGTATATGTAGAATATGTCCAAAGTGGTGAAGGTTACTCCCAAAGGGAGTAACCGATTTCATCCAAACTTTGCATTGTCCACTTCTTCGGGAACCTACCACACAAAATGGTTAAAATTTTACTGACAAATTATTTTATAATACCATCGAACGGGCAATCCGATTTGAACCAAACTTTGCACAACCTAATAATATTTTTACCAAGCCTGCATATTGTATTCCTTCTAGTACCTCCCACACAAAAGGTCAAAATGCTTAATTTTTATAAATCCATACTTTACACATCGTAATATTTTTACTAATCGTATGTCAAGTACGAAGATGGGTCCTATCCGTCCACTCCTTCTACTACCTCCCCCGCAAAGTGTCAATATTTTAAAAAAATTTTTTAATTCAATATGAAACGAATGGAGTGTCAGTAAATAAAAAATGGAACAAGGTGGGTCCGTCGTCATTTCTAGTTAAATCACTGTATGAATGAGTTGTCAAAGTTACGGCGATTATCTTGAATAAAATATAATACACCAACAATAAAATCCCGTATTGTCAGTATATAATACACATCCCAAAAGCAGATTTTGTACATAACTCAGGAGTTTAATGCTGAATTTGCGTCGCGATTTTTTACTTTTTTTTGTAGAATATAATATTACACACACTAAAGCAAATTTTGCATTATAAATAGATAATATTGTAATAATGTGTTGTCAAAATGCAGTGATTCCAAATGTCAAGAGAGTTATAAAATATATGATAATAATCATGGTGCACTGCTAAAGTTGCAAGCAATTTGCATTTGTATACCATTTTAACTTTGAAATGTTTTTTTTGAAATATGTCACTGTTTTTAAACTTTCATAAAAAATATAAAATGTATCTCAATTATCTTAAATGCTTTAAGTACCATCTGTTTCTCATTTTTCCGCCACACATACCCGCACTGTCATAAAATTTGTTTTATACCTTCAAACGACTTGCTTGATATGTCATGACATCAATTTTTCTTTCCTTTTTTGACAGACATAAAAAATAAACAAGAAAGTTGTTAGCATATCCGCATTTTATCGCCATAATATCACTAATGGCAATTCATTCATCCTGTTCAATCTTGCCTAGATTATCTCATAAAATATAACGATTATAAGGTAATCATAGACCTTGTCTCATTTCGCGAAGATGAACGAAAGGAAAGAGAAGAAGGTTCATAAGTGATTCAGTGTTAAGAATATCATTAACATACAACCAACCAACGAACGAATAATCCATCCAGTCATTCATTCATCCGTCCAAGCATCCAATCACACGTACAGTTAAAACAAACACCCTGACAGCCCGTCTTACCACCCACGCATATCGTATGAGCAATATGAATATTAAATTGCATTCATACATATAAATCATACGCGTCATGTACAACGCCAAGCGGCGATACGAGAGAAAATTACTGGTTCTCGGTAGAAAGGACCCATCGCTTATTATGGTTGCATGGATGGATGGATGGCTGACTGGCTGCTTGTTTGGCCCCATAAATCCCCTGGAGATTCGATACAGCTGGTGTCGGTTCTTATGTCAAGAGAACATTGACTCTCAGTACTCTCAACGGATACTTTGGCAGACAATGTATGATAATGAAATGTAAATTACAAAAAACTTGATACGGACACTATATTTAAAGGATTGCAACCAAAGCCAAAAAAAAAATGAATGAATGAATGAATGTGCTGGATTTTAACTATCTGAAGGTTGTGTCATTTTTATTATATGTAGCTAAAATTTAATAATTAATTGTATTCTAATTAGTTATTAAATTTATTTCGGACAAATGGTGTGGTATTCCTATAATTATATTCCTATAATTATTATTAGTCCGTAATGAGGGTATACACAATTTGATACGATCAAAACTGTATTTTATTAAACTAACAATTTTCTATCCTATGTGCTTTTCGGCAAAAGAGGTTTCAAACATGAATGTTTCAATTTCTATTGGGCTGCACATCTTCCTACCAATCTGCCTCTATTAACCCCAATAGTGTTGTAATTATTTTTTTCGAATTGTGGGACGAAACTTTCAGCGTCTCTAGATTGTGGGCCACTGAATTCAAAAATTTGATTTGTATCCTTTTTTCTTATCAGGATAATCGACAGGATCAATTTTTGGACTGTGGCGTATGTTCACACTAGCACTGCTCGGGTAGGGATTTGTAGATGATTTATTGATCGTATTATGAGTGTGACCATATGATCACGCTAGCACAGCTCGGGTTAATATCTGTCCACCTTTTGGTATAGCCGTCATAAAACGATACACTCAATGTTTGGTATTTTGGCAATTTCTGAAGATTGGTTCAAATTTGACATTCTTTTCCCCTAATATTGAAAATGTTTATTCTTTGTGGGGGAGGTACTAGGAGTGGACTTTCTTTAGGCTTTGTAAAGATTATAGGTTGTGCAAAGTTTGGTTTAAATCGGACATTCCTTTTGCGTATAAATGAATTTGTGTGGGAGGTACTAAAAGAATTGGACCAATGGGTTCCATCTCCGGATCTTGGGTCCCATCTTCGGTTTGGTGAGGAAAGCAGGTTGTGCAAACAGGTTGGTTCAATCGGACATTCCATTCGCCTAATACCGAATATATAAATATTGAACGTTTCGACCCTTTATGGGCGAACTTGATGTAGGCTTGGTAAAGATAATCGGTTGTACAAAGTTTGGTTCAAATCGGATAGTCCGTTTGCATTATGTTATAAAATGAACTTTTCGCACATTTTTATCCATTTTGTGGGGGTGTTAATTGAAGGAATGGACTGATATTCCCCATTTTCGAACTTGAACTAAGTTTGGAAGAAATATTACAATTTTGATGAAATTAGTTACTCCGAGAGTTATGGAGAGTTATCATAAGCACCATCCATTTGGTCAAAAAAAAAAAAACATGAAATCTAAAACCAATATTTCTAAATATAAAACCAAAATGTTTGCACTATTAGTGTATGTACCCACATTACCCATAAGGCTGAGGGTATAAAATTTGTGATTCTGCCACAGCCACATATCGTGCTTTAAGAGGAGATTATGGTTTAATAATCGTCCAATTACACAAGTATTTAGCAAAATTGTGAAGAAATTTGAAGAGTCTGGAGTGGTTAGAAATACTGCATGACTTGGTTATAATCGTTTCGCTCGTTCCGCTGAAAATAGGTGAAATTGTTGCCGAAGACCCGAATGTGTAATATTTAGTCCTTGCATTTAGATCTTAGCCTACATCCATATAAAGTCCAGCTCAATAAAAAATTGAAACCAGCTTAGCAGCTCACAACGTCGTAGATACTTTGCTGGAAAAGCAAGCGGTGGACGACAATTTATCGAACAACATTTTCTTCAGCGATGAAACACATTTCTCAGTAATAATAAACTAAATTGTCGTTTCTTGGGGTTTTGAGAATCCTTTAGAGAGGCCATTGTATCCAGAAAAGGTCACTGTTTGTTGTGCTTTTTGATCCGAAAGTGTAATAGAACATTACTTTTTTCGAAACCGACGGTAGAACTACTGCCACTGTCATTTCGGAGCATTATGGTCATATGATAACCGATTTTTATACCCTTCACCACACTGTGGTATAGGGTATTATAGGTATATACATATGTTTGTAGAAGCAAAACGAAATCAGATAGACACATGCTTCTTTTCGAGAATGTGCATAGAATAACTTTCTGAGTCGATTTATGCATGTCCGTCCGTCTGTCGCCCCATGTGAAATTATAAACAAGGAAGAACGGAAGAAATTTGATTCAGATTTATATGTAGCTCCCGTATAAATGTTCGTTCGAATTTTGTTAAAAACTGTTCAGATTTAGATATAGCTCCCATATATATATATACGTCCGATTTTAAACAAACTCTCAATTTTTGGCCGATTGGCACAGAATTTTGTTTAATAATTGTATAACCAAACGTCCGTCAGGTGATGTTAATATCGGTTGAGATTAGATATAGTTCTGTAGCGTAAAAACCATAAATAATCTCTCGATAATGCAATGGATTCACCATTACCGTCATTTTGGAAATAGTAAGGTCCACTGACCCCTTCGGACTATAAACCTTCCATAAAAAATTCGCACTTTGAAGATAGGCTTCTCAACAATTATTCTTGGGTTTTCGAAGCGACCGTGATGGAAATAGACCACATCGAAGAAATTCCGGAATATTTGTTGTCGATTAAACTCCGAAACGGGCGTAATTCCGCAGAAAGTAACGGTTTCCCATTCCAGTCTGGTCGTCTTAAACACTTTTGGAGTGGCACATCACTAACGTAGCTGCAATATTTCCACCAATTTATGACGATCGATTTTTTTTTTTTTTTTTGTTCACGAAATTCCCAAAATATGTTCGACTAGATCAAATTTTGCACAGCGTACTGAATTAAGCCTAGAATGGCAAGGGTTAAGTTTCGTTGAAATCGGTTCTTCCATATAAATCGTTCGATTTTATGTTAATAGTGCACTATTTTCCCAATGATTGTCCAATTATTGAGTCTACAACGATGTGTGTTATGTTTCGAGAAAATCGTGCTGGGCTTATTTCACCTGTCACCGTATTTATCGAGTATAATATCGAGTAATCCATTTTATCAATAAATTTTACCGCTAAATATAAAGTTGACTTACTTTTTTAATCTTAATTAAACAGATTAGAACATATTTACATATGTTCGTCCAATTTTCTGTAAATGGTTCACTAAACTCCTATGGTTTTTCCGATTCAGACGAAATTTGGAATACAATACTCTTTTGTAAAATGATGAAATCCGTTCAGATTTACATATGGGTCCCATATATATGTTCGTTCAATTTCATTCAGTGAATGAATCATATAACTAAAATTGTTCCGATAGCAATGACATTAGTCACGGGGTAGCTTAGTGAGCCTACAATGTGGTATAATAAATGTCGGTAATAAATGTTGTTCATATTTATATTATAATACGATATATATATATATATATATATATAAAAATGCTGTTCGTTAGTCTCGCTAAAACTCGAGAACGGCTGAACGTATTTTTCTTATCATAGTCTTAAAATGTTCGTGGAGCTTCAGGGAAGGTTTAAAGATCGAATAAATACCGCGAAATCTCTAAAAAGCTGACTTTTATATTTCCCATACAAATGTTTTCTAAATAAAATGTAGATTCATACATTCAATTTGCTTTTTTTGTCAGAATTTTTTTTAAAGTTTGATAAATTTTAAGTTTTGTTACAAATTAAGTTTCTGAAAAGATTAAGTTTCGATTACCGATACGTGCGCGACAACTTTCTTTACTTTTATGATCCTTTGAAATAGTGACCCTGTGATTGTTACACTATTGTTCGGCATCTTAATGTCATTAATTAATAACGTTAAGATGCCGAGGAGAAGGCGACCTAACTTAGGTCGTCCATAGAATGCTAGTACATTTTGGAACTAATGCAAGGATGGAAAATCAGATGAGATTCTGAATTGAGTTCGTGTCCATTCAAGGTATTATGATTCTATGATCCATGCCCTTGATTAATATGTTTGAATATAATAATAATAAGAACATGTTGTTCCTTAATGTACCTGAAATATTGCTATGCCATGGGAAATATCAAATCAGGTGGTTATATGCCATTTTTCGGAAGCTTTGTTAGAAACATTTTCTACTCGATGATCATCCAAAATATAAAATTACAGCCAAATACCAAATATACTTGGGCCAATATTGATAATTTTAAGTAGAGAGAACTATCCCTTATATTAAATTAAAAGCAATGCTGTTCAAAACCGTGCCCAAGATCTTCAAAATACCGAATGTTTAGGGCTACCATTATATAGGCTGTAACCCGAAACATATGCCAATATTGATAATATTTGGTACGGACACTTTCTGCTCAATTACAACCAATTCTGTTGAAAAATCGTTACAATTTCTCATATAGAAGGTACCGTTATATGGGGATACCCTAAATAGTGAACTAATATTGAACATTTTCAATACCAAAAATCGTAGGAGTAGTAGCAATGTATGTGCAAATTTCAGAGCACTATCTTAAATCGTGGAGTGTAGCTTAATATTGGGCTATCTTGAATTATATTTGTGAATTATACATCAACAATAATGCTATGCAAGATAACGTTTGCCGGGCCCGCTAGTGTATATATGTATAAATGAATTGCTGTTCGTTAGTCTCGCTAAAACTCGAAAACGGCTGAACGGATTTTCCATATCTTAGTCTTGAAATGTTCGTGGAGCTTCAGGGAAGGTTAAAATATATTATAAAGCCTATTTGCATTTCCACGAATTTAGTATCGAGATGTTATGATTGCACCACGTCGTAGTCGTTATTTTGAGATATTTTGGGCGAAAATTGGTAGCGTATCTATCTTTTAAGCTTTAATTTGTCAATTATTCAAAATTTTCAAAATATTTTATTTATTTTTTTCAATTGGATTGACATTGTTTTGAAAATATTTGAGAATACAAAAAATAATTGAGAAGTATATCATTGAATGTACACGCGAGTATTGCATTTACACGTTTTCTATAGAATTCACGTACGTTTTGGGACTAATGCAAGGATGGAATATCAGAAGACATTCTGAATCGAGTTCGCGTCCATTCACGGAATTCTGTGATACCCTAGATTATTTCCATATGGTGAAGGGTACAAAAAGCTTACTTAATATTGTGCTACCGTCATGTGGAAGTCGTATAAAATATTGGGAAAAAAATTAATTAAATGCGACAATTCCGGATCTTGATGACGAACTTATATATCTTTACTCAAATTTATTTTTTCATGAATTCAATTATTACAAAAAGTATATCACCTGAAACTTTAGAAGGGAAAACAACGTTTATAGCAAGACAACGTTTGCCGGGCCCGCTAGTATATATATATATATATATATATAAAGTTGTGGAAAATGAAATCCATTATTTTTTCGGCCGATGGCTGTACTGATAGATTTTTCTCATAAAGTTTCGATCAAACTATTTCAGATTTATGCTCGTAGGGTGACATTTCGCAGTGGCATTTCACAGTAACATTTCGTAGTAAAAAAATATGTTGCTGTTAGTTTGGTGCATTCAGTTGTGAGTTACAGGGTGTTAAAAATGGAAGTGAGCAAAGAGAAAATTCGGTACATTTTACAGTAATTCTTTGACAAAGGCGAACATGCAAGCCAATCGTCTACAACTTTTAATAGTATTTATGGATCCGATTTGATTGTAAGGGCAGAGGTGAGTGTTATATTATTCAGTTGCTTAATACATTTAAAATAACATTTAACATGGCGTTACATTCAAATAAATATACGAAAATGTCATTACACTCGACCCGTTTTAAAATATTTGAAAAATGTCTAACTACACCTGCAATTTATTTGCTTTTCGTTTACACACTTCCTTATTTGCACCTTATTCGCGCTTGTACCTTTAAACTCCTTAACAAAATGACTGTCTTTTCTTGTAAGGGCATGGCTAAAAATAAATTTCGCATTCATTCATTCGTTCTATTTTTTGCGTATTTTGCCTTCTCCATTACAAAGCAAAAAAAGGCAATGTGGTATTCATAAATGCCTGCCAAAGATGAAATTGAAAGAATAAATGAAACCGCCTTAAATATCCTTCAACACAAATCATCTTTTTTCCTTTATTACTAAAAATAAGCTTTTGTTTTATTTTGCTTGTTTGTTTGTATTTTCGCTGTCTTGTCATTTTCTGTGTTGTGTTCGAGTTTTTTTTCACGTTTCTTGACATTAAAATATGGCCAATTTAATTTAGCCGTAGGCGTTACCCCGGATGGAGTAGAAGACAAATCTGACAAATTCCTTGTGTAGCGCTGTGTGGGTTTCCATTTTTAAGATTGAAATGTTTAAATTGTTTCGTCGTATACAACAAAAATATAATCGACATAGTTGGCGGCACTTCTATTTCCTGCATTACACACAATTTCATATTCTTGACATAATGGGCAAGGTATATTATGGATACAATTTTGGCAATATGGACGGGTTTGATTGTCATTGTTCGATCAATAAAATATAGTTATATCATCAGTTATTTGATTCATAGTTTATATGCAGACAAATGCCAATATTAGTACACGTTTTGATATAGACCCTATATAAATAGTGGCCAGTCACTCAAAGTATTATTTTATGAAAATTTAATTTCTTTTATATTGTCGCTGTTTATTCTTCTCGCTTCCTTCAAAGACACTGGAGTCAAGTGTTGCCAATATTTTGTTGATAAAAAATGCTCGGTTTTGTTAAAAAAGCAAGAAAGAGGTAAAAAATTGTAATAATTGTCAAATAAACATTCTAAAAAAGTTTATATACATACATAGAACTTTTCTTTTCGTATGCTGCATCACAGTGCGATATCCAAAATGTATCTCGACACAAAACCGTTGTTCTAGATTCCATTTGATAATTTGTGCACTAATCACGTCATAATCGGACAAACTTTAGTCATTTGGTACAGAATTTAGATGAAATCGGATAAATATATATATATATATATATATGGGAGCTATATCTAAGCCTGAAACGACTTCAGTCCAATACGCTGTGTAATATTTCATGTAGACCGAACCGACATAGGTTCCTCCATTTGTACCATTTGCATACAATGGGACAAAAATATATGTGGGTGCTATATCTAAACCCTCTGAATAGATTTCAACAACAAAATATCGTGCAAAATAGAACAGGAACTATGATGCACGACAATATATGATCGGACAAATATTGGCAGTAAGGTGTTCCATAACTTAAAATCTGACGAAACTATATGGGAGCTATATCTAAATCTGAACTGATATCAACCACGGACATCAAATTTGACTTAAGGGGACCCCCCCATTCTCGGTGTTAAAATTTTTTTTTATTTAATTCGAATCTACTCTAATTCTAGAATGTTCCTACAAAATTTCAAGTGAAAATCTCAAGAACTCTTGAAGATATAGCCGATTTATTGTGTCAGCATCAAGTGACGGCTAAAGGGCTTCTCAAATTTTAAACGCGCTTTTCTCAAAACGAATGGCGGGCACGATAACTCAAAAACTAATAATCCAATCGGTTTCAAATTTTGACACGTTTTTCTGGGAGTGTGTAGCTCTCGTATGAACTAGGATAAAACTAATCGGTGAAGATCTTCCTTATTTTTTAACTTAGTTTGTGGTAAAAAATAGGCGATTTTCCATAAAAAAATTTTCAAAGTTCCGCCATTTTGTTAATTGTTGTGCGAAGTCAATAATCCTAGTTCATACGAGAGCCAGACATGTCCTCTTTCTAACACAGTTGGAATTTTCGGATTCCGATGTTCCAGTGATCATGCCCGCCATCGAAAATATGGACTTTTCTTTAACTACAAAAAACAACAACAAAACAATAACAAAAATTTTTTGTAAATTATTTCTCTTCTCTTTTAAATCATCAATTATATATGTGCAAAGTTACAAACCTTAACAAGCATTTGTATTCATTTACCAGCCCATTAAAAATCTTGAAATCCCTTAAGTAAGTACGCTATGCAAATTTTTGTTTAAATCGCACAAATATTGGGAATTTGGTGCACCATTTACCTAAAATCGAACGAAACTATATATCGCCATCATAAATGCAAACGGCCTTACTACAGAAAAATTTGAAATTAACTTTTTGTTTGATTACACTATAGTACAAAAAAAAAAAACTATGATACACACCTAGTACATCTTGTACTCAGCTAGTTACATAGCTGAGTACAACTGCATTTTTAGAATTTTCAATACACCCTCAAATTCTGAAGTTTTTTTGTGTTCTTTAAATAATCTGCAATATCTCCGCTAAAAATTTGATTTGCACATTTTTTTCATTTTACTGAAATTTGGCACAGCTCATTTATTTGTCCCAAGGATGAACCCTATTCAAATCGGTTCAGATATAGATATAGCTCCCATATATATTTTCGTCCGATTTTAGGTAAATGGTGCACCAAAGTGGCTACATATCTTTCGATTTGTACGAAATTTGACACAGCGTACTGCATTGATTCTAGAACGATGAGTGGTGAGTTTCGGGAAAATCGGTTCAGATTTAGATATAGCTCGCATATATAGTTTCGTCCGATTTTATGTAAATAGTGCACCAAAGGACCTATATATCTTTAGATTTGTACTAAATTTGGCGTAGCGTACTGAATTAAGTCTAGAATGATGAGTGGTGAGTTTCGGGAAAATCGGTTCAGATTTCGATATAGCTCCCATATATAATTTCGTCCGATTTTATGTAAATGGTGCACCAACGTGGCTATATATCTTTCGATTTGCACGATATTTGACACAGCGTACTGCATTGAGTCTAGAAGGATGAGTGGTGAGTTTCGGGAAAATCGGTTCAGATTTAGATATAGCTCCCATATATAGTTTCGTCCGATTTTATATATAGCTCCCTTATAGATTATCCATTGATTTTAAGTAGTTGACGCACCAAGGAACCAATATATGGCTGAAACAGAGCGTAATGAAATTAATATAACCTAACCTGTGACAAGTGACAAGAAATCGGTTCATATTTGAATATAGCTTCCATATATGTTTTCGTCCGATTTTAAGTAAATGGTGCATTAAACTCCTCATGTTTTTCAGATTGGCACAACGTACAAAAGTTGGCATAGAATAGCGTATCAAACGAATGACATGTTTATGGATTGGTCTTAGTCGATTCACAATTCACATCCAATTTCATGTTAATCGTCCTGTTTAAAATACCCATAGTCGTGAAGGGTATCATATAGTCGGCCCCGTCCGACTTTACTGTTTTATTATATTTTTTAGTAAAAACTGATGAATCGGTAGATGAACGAGATTCAAATTTTCAACTTTTTTTAAATCCTCCAACATTGAGGCAATTTTTGCACCATTGTTTGTTCAAGGACATATTCTTGTAACATATTCAAATAACAGTACATTTAATTTCACGTCGAATGAATTCTTATTGATTTAGGTATATCCCCTATATATATATATATATATATATATATATTCGTCTGATTTTATGTAAATCGTTCACCAAGGAGCTTACGTCTGTTTCTGTTGTGGACAGCGCACTGTGCTGCAGTGTGTTTTGAAGTTTATAACTTTTATAGCTTGTTTACTTTCGGTTTTTTATTTTAAACATCTTACACACTTCATAATAGATTGAGATATAGATAGAGATTAGTCTGTAGGATCGCACTGTAATCGGACCGGCGAGTGGCATTTTGGTCACCGGTTCTTCAATAAAGAGCCCAGCCCAGTCTTTCCTGATACCCCTTATTCATCAATTGTATGTATATACAATATAGGCTCCAAAGCCCTGGTTAGCGTTGTCGACATTGTCCTGTTGCCTATGGACTTTCTACAATGACTTTATGCAATGCTACAATGCATTACACGTTTTGTTCATTGATGTCCACCTGACTACGAACGTGTGTGTCTTATAGATTCAGTGTATCTACTTTGGATTGAAATCTCATTTACAGCCTACGTCTCTTCTGCATATTGAACCGTTGCCGAATGTAATCTTTAAATTTAAGGTTCCTGTTGGTTATGTTGTCCTGTAAATTACGACACATTATTGAAGAACATTGTCGGGATAGGTCCACAATTTCTTGTAAAATCCGAATAGTAAGATTTAACAAGTGGAAGAAGGGCCGGCCGAACTTTGGATACCACCTGGTACTGGCTGGTACATGAATTGAAAATAAAGGAAACATACCAAAAAGTGGGCCTATATCTACATACCGATTTATGTAATCCATAATATACACCAAATAACAATTTCAGCAATCTTCAATGGATATTTTTCCTAAAAACACAAAAAAGTGGACGGATATTAGCGACGCATGGTAGGGTGGAAAAATCCCCAAAATATTATATGTTATATGAGGCCATCACAAAGGTACCCAGGCTTTATTTCGGAATGTTGGGTGGAACTGCTATTTCAACATAAAAATTGGTATTACAGAAAAAAAATTGTGTGAGTACGTCCCTGGAGGCTATACCTTAAGCGGGATCAATGTTGATTACATTGTTTAGAAATTACCGAAAATTAGGAGTTATCATTATATGAGGTGTTATGCCTAATTGAGACTGATATAGCTCTATTTCTATTTCCTTTACGCTAAATATTAAAAATACAGAAATCGGTGGGTATCATAAGGGGCTAGGCCTAAATGCGGGCTATCTAGTTTTGAATCTCGATATTCGCCGCAGGTGAAATGATTACAACAGAGTCTTAGAACCAAACCCAAAACATGGAACAAATCAGATAACTATATTAATATAAACCACTAAGGAAAGTTCAAAAGTCGAACGGGGCCGACTATATGACACCTTTCTCCACTTCGGGTACCAATCTGAAATTTATGAAAAATCGAATGTCAATCATCGAGCATAATATGTAAAAGATCTGTATATAAATGGACACAGTGCGCTATCCAAAATCCAATACAAAACTTGACATACATCAATCTAGACCTAATTCAGTACTCTATCCAAAATCTTGTCTCAATCGGATAAATATTGGAAGTTTGGCGCTGTATTTTAATAAAATCGGACGAAACTATATATGAGAGCTATATAAATCTAAACCGATTTCCACAAAACTTGGCATGTATCAATCTAGACCTAATTCAGTACTCTGTGCAAAAATTTGTCTCAATCGGACAAATATATATCTAGATCTGAACCGATTTCAAAAAAAAACTTTGCCTATATCAATCTGGGCCTAATTCAATACTCTATGCAAAATTTTGTCTCAATCGGACAAATGTGGGCAGTATTGTGCTCCATTTATATAAAATCGGACGAAACTATATGGGAGCTATATCTAAATCTGAACCGATTTCAATCTAGACCTAATTCAGTACTATATGCTAATTTTTTTCTCAATCGGACAAATATTTGAAGTTTGGTGCACCATTTACCTAAAATCAAACGAAATTATATTTGGAAGCTATATCTAAATCTGAACCGATTTTCTCAGATTTCAATAGGGTTCGTATTGGGCCAAATAAGTGCCATGTGCCAAATTTCATTCAAATCGCATCTATAATTTGTTCACAAAAATACATGGACGGAGAAACGGGCGGACGGACAGACTGAAATGCCTAAAATGGGTTATATGGGGACTACCCCAAACAGTGGCCGAATATTAATAATTTTGGATGTGATACCATATATGACCACAAAATACCAACTTACAGCGAGTTCGGTTGAAAACTCACTCAAGAAGTCCAAAATACTGAAAATTGTGGGTACTTTTCTATGAGATCCATCCGAATAAAGGACGTATATTCATAATTTTTTGTGGAGAGATTTGGTACCAACTAAGAACTCAAAATACTAAATTACAGCCAATTCGGCAGAAAAATTCTACCAAAAGCCTTAAAATACTGAAAATAAGTGGTACCGTTATATGGAGACTACCAGAAAACGTGGACCGATATAGCCAATCTTCGAACAATTTTGGCGATCTATCTCAATTTGTTTAGAGGATAGAGTGATTACAACAGACGTCATAGAATTTTACGCTGATTAAGAATATACATACTTTATAGGGCCGGAAATGATTATTTCGATGAGTTACAAACGGAAAAACAAAATTAATATACCATCCATACTATGGTGGGGGTGTATAAGAATCATTCACTAAGATGTGCGGTTGAAAACCATATTGGATGTAACTGTCAGTACACCTATACTAGTGGAGGATATAAAAATATACTCCCAGCCGAACTTAACGTCTATTTCCACTTTTTTGATCTGAACCCTAAACCATTTAATGCTCATTCCTTTTAAAATTTCAACAACTTTTTTGTAGCACAGTGTAACCCAATTATTTCAAGAGTTCTATAAATTGTTTGCATATTCTCTTTCTCTTTTTAAAGATTTCCAGGAATTTTAATAATCTTTTAAAACATTTCAAATTTTTCCAGAGCCACAAAGCAACTAAACAAAAAATTCTTACTTACATGAAACTTCCGTTGAATTAAGTTGAAGTCGGGGGAAAATAATTTAACTTTTTTATTTATTTATTTATTTTTGTAATTGTTATTGTTGCCTGAAAAAATTCACAGACAACTCCGCTTTATAATGTTAAGTGTTGGAGATTCAAATGAAAACTCTTTCTTTTTTTACGTGGACGGCTTATTAATTCAAAACAATTTTGGGAACTTTTTTGTTACGTTTTCGTAGTATTTCTTATTTTTTTAATATTTTGTAACTCTCTGATTCACACCACCACCACTCAGTAGCCTCTACGATTTACTTATTTTTTTAATTAAAAAACAATTAAAATCGAATTTACTTTCAAAAAGTTGTAGTGCTCTTTTGTTTAAGCCTCTTAAATCCTTAAATCACTTAATAATCGCCTTAAAGCGGAATGCCACCTCTTTTTGCCTCACTGACACCGTTTGTCGTCGTCGTTGTTCTATTTTTAATTGAACGAATCACAGGATGTTTTCACTTTCAGCCATTAAATGTTGTTAACATTGAATTCCATGTGTGGGTTCGTATGTACGAGTGTGTGTGTGTGCTTGAGTGTATTTTTCTCAAGTGAGAGTATATTTTCGTCAACAACAAAAACGACAAAAAAACACGAAGTTAATTACAAAAATATTTTTCTACTTCCTCTCCTACGAAGGCTCTACAGAAGTATTTAGTCCCGAGTCGGCTTTATTTTGGATTGCGGCTAGAACCCAAAAAACACATCTGTTAGGGATTAGAGGGGTTTTCTAAGTGTGAGTAGATGTTTTTATTTTTTCTCCACCGAGAGCCGTGAGAAAGAAGGATTGTGAGTGCGAGAATTTCGTTACTTAAAAAATTTAATCCACTTTTGACGTATTTCACCGAAACTTTTTTATTCGCTTTAATCAAAATTTATTGTTGTTGTCGTCATTCCGTTGTTCGTGTTCCGATTGAATTGTAAGAACGAAATGAAACACCGAATATATGCGTATTTGTAAATAATCCTTAACGACGAGGTTTCATTTCACTTAAGATGAAGAAGGATATATAATTTATATACTTTTGTTTTTGTTGTTGTTTGGGTCGGTTTTTATATGTCGTTTACAATTTTTAGTTGCCTACTGTCGTGTCGTGTGCCAGCAGCAGCGACTACTCTTCGTTTTATTTACTGTTGTGTTCTCTTGTAACGGTTCGAAAGGACTGAAAGTGTTTTATGGTGAAATCAAGTGCAAAAGCGTCAGTGGCAGACCAACATTACGATGTTCGTTCATACTCGTCATTCACATACATATACACACATAGACAGTCGGAAACTCACACACACACATACATACACGTATACAGGAACGAAGAAATACTTTGTATATTAACACACGCCTCATTTTGAGGAAGCCGATGAGAAATTCAACTAGGAGTTCCATCAGCTACAACAACTGGCAGGCCAGTAATGCCATGGAATGGAATGCAATGCCATGACTAGCTGAGTAGTGGCAGTAGTACCACTACTAGTAGTGGGTAGGTAGTACGGGTTGTTGACGTCTTTAAAACAGTGGGTGATTTTGTTGAGATCTGATAAATGCAAACTGATTATCAAAACAGTTGGAAATGTCACAGAAACCTTCAAAATATTTAATTGCGGGTCAAATAATTTTAAATTAAACCCTTAAATGTGGAACAATATGACAAACCGAAATGCACGACTAAATAATTGGGCGCCACTATCCACTTAAAATGTCAATCTCATTGCTACAAATCCATGACAGCTGGTTCTATGCATCAGATTAACTCGAAATACCTGCTTCAAATATGTTGGATCATGTCGGAATAGAACCCCGGACCTTGGATCTTTAGTGTTAGTCAGAACCTAACTGCTACAAATCCACGACAGCTGGTTCTATGCATCAGATCAACTCAAAATGCCTGTTTCGAATATGTTGGTTCGTGTCAGAATAAAACCCCGGGTCTTGGATCTTTAGATTTAGTCTGAACCGTAAATACGGTGAGATGCAATGGTTGTATTTTCGATGTTGATCCGGATTAACCAAATAAGGTGGTTTGGGCATATTGAGAAAAATATTTAAAAGTGGGCCAATGTCTGCAATTGGATATTGTACCGCCTAAGGAACCAAAAGTCACTATTAATTTATTGGGAACCACTGTCCAATAAAAAAACACCACAATAACAATATCGCCTCTACGGCGAGGCAGCTCTTTCTACGCATTTGATAAGGCCAAAGTAAGGGGTTTCGAAATTGTTCCGGATGAAGCCGTATGAAACCGGAATCAAGAGAATTTTGGTGATAAACGAGAACTGTAGCTTTGGGTCTTGTAATAGTTACAACGTTGTGCGGGGAAATCGTACCAGAAATAGATGTGGAGAACTTGATCTAGACTCACGTGTATATAGAGGTAGCGGTTAATTGTGGATTTGCCTATATAGATGCGCATATGTGTAAATATTTGCATACCGTCGAGGAATTGATCTATGCTCTTGGTACCCACAGGTATAAGAGGAGATTGTTACAGCTCGCCAGACACCACCAAGTCAGATAAAGGACCTAACCAGGCATCCCCTAAATTCTCTTAGTTCAGACCACCTCCCCATTAAGATATCCGCCAACGAAGCACACGAAATTATAAAGACCTATTTTAAAGACCTATTTTCCTGAACAATGGGGAAGCTGGTTGAGAAGGTTCCAGAGAAGTTTTCAGTAACCGCTTCAGAGAGCTGTCTACCCCTTCATCCCCTTTACTCCAACTACTTTTTATATACCTGATGAAAGAATACCTGCTTCAGCAGGGGTGATGTTATTGAACAATTAACGAGCTTCATCGTACTACTCCTAAAGGTCTTAGGGAGAGAAAACTTAACAAATTGATAGATCAAGGATAAAGGGGATAGCCACAACATGCAAGACATGACCACCGTGCCACCAGCCCTGATAAATTATCATAGTCTAGGTCGAGAAGCCATCTGAACACCTCTTCTCAGATACCAGGGTAGCTGAATGAAATTTCCGAAGAATCATCATTACTCCTCCTGCTTTAATATACATTCTGGACAAATAAACGAGTAATGTCAAACTTTTCCACCAGAGGCGATGTTATTGATCCAAGAACAAGTTTTGTCGTACGAACCTTGAAGACCCAGGGGTGAAAGAACTTAGGAAATTGGTAATTAGACATTGATGGATAATTTCTCTTAGTTCAAACCAACGCTCGTCATCGTCTCCTTCAACGGACCATCTGAACGCTGTATTTTCCTGAACATATGAATATTGCGGAGCTTCGTAATATCGTCACAAGTGGTGTCACTCCCTATAAACCTACTGGAAAAATATCAGAAGTAAGACCACAGTTTCCAACAGAGGTGAACCAGTTTTTTTATACGAGCCCTGAAGACCAAAGGTTAAAATAAATAATTAGAGAGGTCAGCAGGCCACTATGATGGATAGAAAGACAAAATGTATAGATCACCTGAAGTTATCGGAACAAATAAGATATGAACAACTCTCACTCTCGAACCCTGTAATGAAGGATGACAAAATAGAATACAAATTTAAAGACTTAATTGTTACGAACCAAAGATGAGCTCGTGTTATTTTAGTTGGCAGTTTATTGAGCACCCCGAGAGTAACAGTGCAAAGATGAGTGGTCTATGTTGTATAAAATAGTGCAAAGAAGAACAGGATATGTTAGGTCGTCTACCAAGAGTAGTTCCGACATAGACAGACCATATATTTATGTACATACCGATCCACAATATAAATCTGAACACTCGCTTATCGGATCCAGGCAAAGGAACATTAACCTGCAAAGGAATTTTAACCGCTTTCTACTTAAATGTCCTGGACTCAAAATTTCCCGGACAACCAAAACGATTAAAATTTATTGACGAGGTTTACTAATGTTATGGAGCATTCCAGGATCTTGGAGTGTGAACACATCTTTGCAGAAAATTTTCGATATAAGTCAATTGTTTGACATAGTTCTCCCATTTTCAGTATTTTAAAGGTCTTCGTGCGAGTTTCCCATCGAAGTGTAATTTGGCATTTTTTGGTTCGGGAAACCCATATAGCAGAAATTTTTCAATATAGGACTAGCTCCCCTACAACGATCACGCATAATGTTCGGTATATTGGTGACGAGGTATACTAATGTTATGGGGATCCGACAAAAATTTAGTTCTCTAAAGCCACTGGAGGGTAGGCAATATTGCCGAAATTTTCAGAGATACGTCCGCAAGTATACTGCAAACATTGAACGATATTCCCCACTGTAGTCAACAACAATATTTCATGAGCAGATGCCGACAACAAGAACAACAAAAATGAAAATCATATGTGCGGGTGATGATTGTCTATTCGAATAACACTCGGATGGATATACGACTCTGTCATTCTCTACAATTCGTGCATGGAATATGATTTCGAACTACGGAACTTACTACACAGAAGTGGAGAAGCACACACTTACACATACACGCAACCCTGACGCTCGCTCACTCATTCGCATTGGTGTTGTTTTGGTCGTTAAATTGCAACCTACTGACACTGGTCCTGCCGCTGCTACTGCCACTACTGAAAGTGACAACAAACAAACACTACAAAAATAAAACAAACACAAACATACACATACACACTTAAAACAAACCAAAAAATATGACGTTTTCGCATTCGTTTTCACCCACTAACCCAGACCCAATATCTAGCCGAACAATGAAATGGAACCTATACAAGAGCGAACAAAACACAATATATGGCAGAGCCGAATGATAATATATAGTGTAGCAAAAAACAGAGATATATGTATGAATGTATTTATGTGGAATAGAGGTTCGTGTGGTTCGCATTGTTGTATGAAGACTCGTTATTAATCGAATGGGGCTTACCATAGAGAAAGAGAGGCACTATGAATATCGACAAACAAAGAAATCTTAATAGAGCCATAGTAAAGGGCAATAAAATATTTATGGGAAATGTGACATGGAATGGCGAATCTTAGATCACGTATGGGTTAAAGCTTGAAACGTCCTTTAGAAAATATTGCGAGAAATTGCTCTGTGAATAAAGACGATTTTGGCGGTCAAGGGACCGTTTTGAAATTGATCGCTATAGGCGATATGAAATTGATCGCTATAAGCGATATGCAATAAAATTCAGAACATGCTTCGGTATCCATCTCATTATAACCGATAACCGACATTATAGCCGATATGTCAGTTCCGCTGTAACCAATTTCGGGTTCTTGGAGTGTGGCATGCAGATATGCAAGTAATTTTAGATATAAGAGATACTGGGGTACTTCCGCATTGGGGTGCCATCGGCAATGACGTTTTCGATATTAAACTATCATTGTACATCACTAACGTTACGATATATATATATATACATCCTCGTATATCAATATCTCCTATTATAGCTCGCATAGTCCTTTGTAATCATACGCTTCACCACACTGTTGTACCGGGTTTTATGTCTTTGTGTATATGTTTGTAACAGGCAAAAGGAAACGAGATACACACAAGGTTCCTTTTTTAAAATATGCTTAGAATCACTTTCTGTTTTGGTTAAGATTTAGATATAGCTCCCATAAATATTTTGTCCTATTTCTTTCGATTAGCGCGAAATTTCTCAAAGCTTACTGAATTGAATCTTGAATGACATATGAGCTAAGTTTCGTAAAATTTGGTTCAGATTTAGATATGGCTACCATATATATTTTCATCCTATTTTTTTGTAAATGGTGCACTCCTAATTTTTGTCCGATTGATACGTAAACTTATCAAAATTCATCAAATTGAGACTAGAATGACGGTATAGCGTTTTGTTGAAATTTGTGCAAATGGAGACATAGCTTCCATATATATTTTTGACCGACTTCATGTTAATTGTGCACCATATAATCAAGGGGTGTCTGATTGAGATGAAAGTTTGAATAGAGCAGCATACCGAACAGCGTGTGTCAAGTTCGCTTTAAATTTATCCCATAGTACGCAAACGACTCTAAATCATGTTAGTCGGTTCACTTCATTCATTCAATTTCATGTCAATGATCCTTCGAAATGGTCTGACAAGATACATCAGTTAAATGTACTAAAAATGGTGAAGGGTGTGATATAGTCGGCTCAGTATGAATTTACTAATTTCCGTACTGGTTTTAAACTGATTTCACCCTTTTCACAGTATTAACTCCGACATAAATTGTAACTTCGTAATAATATATGTATGTATGTATATGTTCATTGCTCTATTAACGCATTCTTATGGCGTTGGTGTTGTATTGGGAATATAGAATTTTATTGCATTGTATCTACTAACTGCTACTGTTCTCCGGACAGTTGTTGTGGTTGTGTCTGTGTGTGGTTAACCATACCATTCAACTCCCATTCTGTTGGTCTCACAGACCCAACAGCGTTGTAAACAAACTGCAACAGCTGCATACCGAACCATAGCGAACTACAACAGTTGACATTTATGTTAATAGTTAGTGACTGGACCCTAAGGCATGGCTGTAGCTTCTCTTCGTTTCTTTCGTCCATTAAATAGTTACTTTAATTGGTTTCCGTGACATTTTGCAGTGGTAAGCAATTGACAGGATGTGGAGTGTTCGAATTCACTCAAAATTAAATCAATCGCGTCGTGTGTGTAAATTTCATATCAATTGTGGAATACCAAAAATAAGGTGTTGCTTATTTGGTGAATGAAGTCTCAGGTTTGGAAGTTGTGAACGAAAAAAATACGTTCAACGAATAATGCTTCAAATATGCTTACATTTTTATTCCATTAGAGTTATTAGATCCAGACTTTAGGATATATCATTACCGTTCTTACGTGAGTTTATTTCAATAAACATGAACGCGTGTGTGTCTATAATTAAATTTATTTGTCAATACTGGACTGTCCTATAATAATCCATTGTATTGAAATACAATGTATGGATTAAATTTACACAGTATATAAATAGACTATTAAAAGTTTGACGTCATACCGGTGTCATAAATAAATGGAATTAATTTTACCTTTAGCATGATATTTTTAGACAAAACTATAAAATAATAAGCCTTAAATTTAGAAGAGGCATTAGTCAATGTTATAGCTCTCCATGACAAAAGGCAATGCAAATACAAAATAATATATTTTCTATTAAAAAAACAGTGAGGAAAGTTCAAAAGTCGGAAGCGGCCGACTATATGATATCCTTCATCACTTTGGGTATATACAAGAAATGCTCTGTACGTACGATATGTTGTAGCTAGAATAGATTTTGCATCCTTGGTGGACCATTGTAATGGAATCGGACGAAATTAACTGTGTGAAGTATATAGATATTTGAACTAAATTATAACCATCTATACACATACCATTCAGAAATTTATGACATTGTATGCAATCGAGGAAAATATGTATGGCGCTATATGCATACGGACGTTTGCTCAATACGTCCTTTTGCATATAGCGCCAAACATATTTTGCCGTATGCTGCAAGACACTGTGCTATCAAAAATATATCTCCACACCAAACCTAATACACGTTATTCTAGGTTCCAATTGGTACGTTGTACACTAATTCGTCCTAATCGGAAAAAAACTTTAGTAGGGAAGGTATATCTAAACCTGAAACAACTTCTATACAATACGCTATGTAATATTTCATGTAGAGCGAACAGACATAGGCTCCTCCATTTGCACCATTTGTATAAAATCGGACAAAAATACGTGTGGGAGCTATATGTACATCTGAATCAATTCCAACAACAAAATATCGTGAAAATAGAACAGGATTTATGGTGCAACATGCCAACTTGTAGTAACTTCAATACGCTATGTTAATTTTTTTCTCAATCGGACAAATATTTGCAGAATGGTGCTCCATAACATAAAATCGGACTAAACTGTATATGGGAACTATATCTAAATATGAACGGATTTCAATAGGGTTCGTCCCTGGGCCAAATAAATTTTTTTTCTCAATCGGACAAATATTGACAGAATGGTGCTCCATAACATAAAATCGGACGAAACTGTATATGGGAGCTATATCTAAATCTGAACTGATTTCAATAGGGTTCGTCCCTGGGTCAAATAAGTTATCTGTGGCGAATTTCGTCCAAAGCGGATCATAAATGTGACCTGTACTTTGCCCATATCCCATTTACATACAGCTAAAATGGTTGAAAAAATTGGCCTTCATATATAAACATGAAAATTGTTTTGCGGTGAGAGCTGCGTAAAAAAATACACCTACAATCAAATTTCCTGCGAATAAGTCTCTTTCCCATAAAGTACCCGGAATGCCAAATTATAGTTATAGTTACGCGCCAAATTTTCGTCTTCGGAATCCAATTGCAAAGAAGTTACGGTGAGCACATATACACTAAACGAAGCAAAATCACTACTTCTAAATTTTAGTCTATTATCTGGTTGCGCATCCTTTAGCTTCAAAATGTCAGCATTCGTTTTGGGTGGATGTAGTTCTTGTGCGCGGGGTTCTTTCGCCCCCTTTTTGGGATAGTACCCATATAACCCCCTTTTTATACCGATCACCGCACTGTGGTACAGAGTATTATGTCTTTTTGCATATGTTTGTAACAGGCAAAAGGAAACGAGATAGGCACATGGTTCCTTTTGAGAATATGCATAGAATCTCTTTCTAAGTCGATTTATGCATGTCCGCCAGTCCATGTTAAATTGTGAACAAAGTACAGGTCGCAATTATTATTTGAATTGGATGAAATTTGGCACAGCTCATTCATTTGGCCCAAGGACGAACCCTATTGAAATTTAGATATAGCTCCCATATATATTTTCGTCCGATTTAAGGTAAATGGTGTACCAAAGTCCCTAATTATCTTTCGATTTGCACGAAGTTTGGCATAGCGTACTGAATTGAGACAATTTCGTGAAATTCGGTTCAGATTTAAATATAGCTCCCATATTTATTTTCGTCCGATTTTAGGTAAATAGTGCACCCAAGTCCCTGTATATCCTTCAATTTGCAGGAAATTTGGCAAAGGTACTGAATTAAGTCTAGAACGAACGATGTGTGCTGAATTTCGTGAAAATCGGTTTAGATTTATATATAGCCCATACATATTTTCGTCCGATTTTATGTAAATGGTGCACCAATATATCCTTTGATTTGCACGAAATTTGTCATAGCGTTCTGAATTAAGTCTAGAACTATGTGTGTTAAATTTCGTGAAAATCGGTTCAGATATAGATTTATATCCCATATATATTTTCGTCCGATTATAAGTAAATGGTGCAGCCAAGTCCCTATATATCCTTCGATTTGCATTAAATTTGGCACTGGGTTAAGTCTGAATTATGTTCCAGAATTTGCAGAATTACATGTATAATTTCATTCAATCTGTTGAATATACCCAAAGTGGTGAAGAGTATCATATAGTCGGCCCCATCCAACTTTACTACTTTCCTTACTGGTTTATATTAAATTAGTTATCTGATTTGTTCCGCGTTTTGAGTTTGGTTCTAAGACTCTGTTGTAATCATTTCACTTGCGGAGGATACCGAGATAAAAAGTAGAACGTAAGGTTCGATAATGAACTATATATGAAATATAACCCGCATTTATACTAGCTCCCGTGTGGGAGGTACCAGAAGGAATGGACCGATATTCCCCATCTTCGAACTTGATCTAAGATTGGAAAAAAATAAGATGGGCAAAGTTAGGTTGAAATCAAAATTTTCTGGTACCGTTTTTTTGATTCAATTTTTCGAATGATAAACAACCAATTTAAGCCTTAGCTTTTTATGTGCAAAAATCTAAAATGATTGAAATGTGGTATATTGGTATAACAGAAAAATGATAAAATCGAAAATATGTAACTCTCGAAAATTGAAAATCAGTCCTCGTACTGAGTAAGTAGCTCTCGCACATTTCAACATTTGGTGGACTTTATAACATCATTCATTACAAATAATCCTCGTTTTTATACCCTTCACCACAGTGTGGTACAGGGTATTATGTCTTTGTGCATATGTTTGTAACAGGCAAAAGGAAACGAGATAGACACATGGTTCCTTTTGAGAATATGCATAGAATCACTTTCTAATTCGATTTATGCATGTCCGTCCGTCCGTCCGTCCGTCTGTCTGTGCATGTTAAATTGTAAACAAAGTACAGGTCGCATTTATGATCCGAATTGGATGAAATTTGGCATAGGTCACTTATTCGGCCCAAGGACGAACCCTATTGAAATTGGGAAAAATCGGTTCACATTTAGATATAGCTCCCATATATATATTTTACCGATTTAATGTAAATGGTGCCCCAAAGTCCCTATATATCTTTCGATTTGTACGAAATTTGGCATAACGTACTGAATTAAGCCTAGAGTGATGTCTGACAAGTTTCGAGAAAAACGGTCCAGATTTAGATATAGCTCCCATATATAGTTTCGTCCGATTTCATGTAAATGGTGCCCCAAAGTCCCTATATATCTTTCGATTTGCACGAAATTTGGCATAACGTACTGTATTGAACCTAGAATGATGTCTGCCAAGTTTCATGAAAATCGGTTCAGATTTAGATATAGCTCCCATATATAGTTTCGTCCGATTTCATGTAAATGGTGCCCCAAAGTCCCTATATATCTTTCGATTTGCACGAAATTTTGCATAACGTATTGAATTAAGACTAGAGTGATGTCTGCCAAGTTTCGGTCCAGATCGGTCCAGATTTAGATATAGCTCACATATGTAGTTTCGTCCGATTTCATGTAAATGGTGCACCAAAGTCCCTATATATCCTTCGATTTGCACGAAATTTGGCATAACGTATTGAATTGAGCCTAGAATGATGTCTGGCAAGTTTCGAGAAAATCGGTCCAGATTTAGATATGGCTCCCATATATAGTTTCGTCCGATTTCATATAAATGGTGCACCAAAGTCGCTATATATCTTTCGATTTGCACGATATTTGGCATAACGTACTGAATTGAGCATAGAGTGATGTCTGTCTGCCTTGTTTCGTGAAAATCGGTCCAGATTTAGATATAGCTCCCTTTTATTATAGATTGATTTTAAGTAATTGACGCACCAAGGAACCAATAGGCTGATCGGAACAAAACGTTCTGAAATTACTGTAACCTAACCTGTGACATGTTTGTTTGAAATCGCTTAATATTTGCATAGAGCTTCCATATATATTTTCGTCCGATTTCAAGTAAATTGGGCATCAAATTCTCATGTAGTCAGATTGACATCAAATTTTGCACAACTTACAAAATTGAGCATAGAATTACATAGTTGCGTTTTCTAGAAATACAGACATAGCCCAACGGATGACCTATTTATATTTGTTTGAAGTCGATTTACATACTTTATGGATAGATCTAGGTAGATTCACATTTAGATAAATATCACATATTTTATTTCATCCAATTTCATGTTAATAGTCCTGTTTAATATACCCATAGTGGTGAAGGGTATCATATAGTCGGCCCCGTCCGACTTTACTACTTTCCTTACTGGTTTTATATAAATACATGTATATAATTAGCATTCTGTTGAAATGCTGCCTTACATATCGTAATTACATTATACATATTAGATTTCTAATATTTTAATCAATTAGTCATTTAGGCAACTCAACGAAAAAAAAAACATTCCGTTCAGATTAAAAATAAATGTTTCCATTTGACTCGACACTAATTAAAATTTCATTAAGGCTCATTGCAGATGGTAATCATTGTTGACTTGACTTGAAAAATGTATACTCGTATGACATCAATTAGTACAATCAGGTATATTCTTACCAGGCGAGTGAAATTTAAACCTTTAATTAATGGGCATTGAAAGGATTCAAAGGAAATATGAACAAAAATAGATAAAATACATGAGAATACTACTGTAAAATAATCTGTGAAATTGTAAATGAGATATTCAGTTTCTATGTGTGTGTGTTTCCAATGATTAAAGTCTTGGGAGAATAAAGTAAGAACGACCTGAAGTTGGAACTTGCTATTACTTACGTAACATGTAATTTTACGTTTCAGTTTTATGTCTTTTTAGGGCGAAAGAAATGAGGAATTTTGTAGTTTGTCTTATTCACATTTCCCAAGAATTTAAATCTTATGTTTGCGAAAGCTGCGCAATGACATTGATTATGTTCCAATGTGTCATTTTCTTCCCCGTATGCCCTGCATGCACATTCTCTTCTGCAAATGTGCTTACAGACTGGGGTTTCCTGTTTCTGACAGGGCTTGATTAGCTAAGTCTGACAAATTCCAACAAACATATTCTTTGTGTGTTACCAATAATATTTTTAAATGTTGTGAATAACGAATGAAATATTATGTATTTCAAATAAAATGTTATAAATTTCAAATGGAATTCTTTACATTTCATGTGGAATTTTATTAAGTTTAAATGGAATTGTATGAATTTCAAATGTAGTCATTTGCATTTTAAATGGAATTCTTTGAATTTCAAATGGAATTCTATGAATTTCGAAAGGTATTCTATGAATTAGAAATGAAATTCTTCAATTACAACTGATATGTTACGAATTACAAATAGAATTCTCGAATTGCAAATTATATGTTGTGAATTACAAATGGAATTCTCGAATTACATTTCTATATTTTATATATATAGACAGCCGTCCGTCTGTCCATGTTAAATTGGATGAAATTTGGCACAGCTCATTCATTTGACCCAAGGACGAATCCTATTGAAATTGGGAAAAATCGATTCAGATTTAGATATAGCTCCCATATATATTTTCGTCCGATTTAAGGTAAATGGAGCACCAAAGTTCCTAAATAGCTTTCGATTTTAACGAAATTTGGCACAGCGTACTGAATTAAGCTTAGAATGATGTGTGTACAATTTCCTGAAAATCGGTTCAGATTTAGATATAGCTCCCATATGTATTTTCGACCAATTTTATGTAAATGGTGCACCAAAGTCCCTATATATCATTCGATTTGCACGAAATATGGCACAGCATACTGCTTTAGGTCTACAATGATGTGTGTTAAGTTTCCTGAAAATCGGTTCAGATTTAGATATAGCTCACATATATATTTTCGTCCGATTTTATGTAAATGATGTGCCAAAGTCCCTATATAAATATCGATTTCCACGAAATTTGGTATAGTGTACTGAATTGAGTCCAGGATGATGTGTGTAAAGTTTCCTGAAATTCGATTCAGATTTAGTTATAGCTCCCATATATATTTTCGTCCGATTTAACGAATATGGTGTACTAAAGTCCCTATATATCTTTCGATCTTCACGAAATTTGGCAATGCGTACTGAATTAGGTCTACAATGACGTGTGTTAAATTTTTATACCCTACACAAAAGTTTGTAACGCCGCGAAATATTGGTCCTAGACCCACCTTTAAGTATACCGATCGTCATATCTCGACTAGCTGAGTCGATCTAGACATGTGTGTCCGTCCGTCCGTCCGTCTGTCCATTATAATTTGTAAACACGATACAGGCCACAGTTATGGACCAATCTTCACGAAATTTTGCATGTAGGATGGGTTCTGGCCAATGAAGACCCCTATTGTTTTTGGGAAAGATAGGTTAATATTTAGGGGATGAAATGGACCAAATACTAAATTTTTGTCGGTTTTTCTGGTCGCTCCAGAGGCCGCAATAATGGCTCAAACATCTCGAAATTTTGCATGGAGAAGGGGATCAGGCCAAAGAATAAGCATGCATGTTTTGATAAAGATCGGTCAATATTTAGCGGGTCAAATGGACCCTGACTTTTGTGTGAAAAATGACAAAATTTGTATTCTATAGCGTATATATTTGTCCCTGATGGACATAGACCCGAGAAGTTGATTTTATATCCACCTTTAAATTAATACCAATTATATAGTTGTATGTGCTCGGATGTGGGAGTTACACCCAAATATTTACAGGTATCTCCGTATACGTATATTATTGAGTAACCCATTACCATACTGGAGGGCGGAAATATAGCGCTGATCGCTTTGAAATGTACCATGAGGTTTCAGTTATGGTCAAGGACAACGCCTATAATTTTCGATGATGATCAGATAATAATTTTGGAATGAAGTGGACCGAAAACTTAATTTTTTGTGTTATTTTCGAGTCGATCTATAGAACACAAATGAAAGTCGAAGGAATCTGGAATCTGGACAATAGCTGTACTGAATACTCGAAATATTCGGAAAATATGTCACTGTGAGGTGCTGTTTACTTCTAATCGGGCAAGAGGGGGAAAATATCACGAAATATTGCCCAGGCTCGGAATAAACATCCGCAAAAAATTTGAGTTCCGTGGTAGTTGTGTAGGGTATCGTATGGTCGGCCCCGTCCGACTATACTGCTCCGCTCACTGGTTTTAAAATGCGTTCAGATTTAGATATAGCTCACATATATAGTTTGGTCCGATTTATTGTAAATGGTGTACCAAAGTCCCTATATATCTTTCGATTTGCACGAACTTTGGCATAGCGTACTAAATTAAGTCTAAAATGAGGTGTTTTAAGTTTCCTAAAAACCGATTCAGATTTAGATATAGCTCCCATATATCCTTCGATTTGCACGAATTTCGGCATAGCGTACTGAATTGAGTTTAGAATGGTGTGACTTAAGTTTCGGGAAAATCGGTTCAGATTTATATATAGGTCTCATAAATATTTTCCTTCGATTTAAACAAATTAAATCTAGAATAACCTATATTGGATTAATGTGTGCATATGTTGATATATACGCTTTATATTATCGTGTGTTTCTCCGACCGAGATATATTGTGAACAGCACGCTATGCTGCAGCATACCAAGTGGTTGCTCATATACGTTCAGATGTACATACAGCTCCCATACACAATTGTGCACGATTTCATACAAATGGTATACAAAAGAACCCAAGTCCGTTAGATTAACATACATTTCAGAATTGTACGTGTATAGGTTGTTTTAAATTAGTTCAAATAACTATGTAGTCCACCCATTTAATTCGGTCATTTCTTCAGGATATTGTACATATGAGCATCTCTTGTATTTACCCAAAGTGGTGAAGGGTATCATATAGTCGGCCCCGTCCGACTTTACTACTTTCCTTACTGGTTTAATATATTGGATTAGGTATAGGATAATAATATCAGTTTACGTTTTGTTCTCATACCTTCGGTGGCCACCAAAACTCAAGCGCCGGCCATGGTGATGGTGTGGGCCGCCATAACAGCCGATGGTAGCTCTTCGCTCGTGTTAATCGAATATCATCAGAATAAATGCTGTACATTATCGCGAAAATATTCTACAGGGTGTATTAAAGCCTTGGGCACGCAAACATTTTGGCCACAGACCTTGGACATTCCAACAGGACCATCCTGAGTGCGATGGTGGACGCGCCACCCAAGAATGGTTACAAAATGAGGTCCCTCGCTTCAGCGCACAATGCCCACCAACATCTCCTGATACCAATCCGTTGGACTATTGTGTCTGAAGTATTTTAGAAAGCAAGTTTCATTGGCCGTTTGAAGGCCATAATTCGCGCCAAAGGAGAATAATTCGAACATATCTAAACTTATTCTAAAATTTGACGCTATTTCCCACATTTTTGCTTTAATTCAATAAAATGTAATAAAACCAGTAAGGAAAGTAGTAAAGTCGGACGGGGCCGACTATATGATACACTTCACCACTATGGGTATATTATACAGGACTATTAACATGAAATTACTCGTCAATTACTTAAAATCAATCTATAATAAAAAGGGCTATATCTATCTAAATCTGGACCGATTTTCACGAAACTTGGCAGACATCATTCTAGACCTAAATGATTAGGCTGTACCAAATTTCGTGCAAATCGAATGATATATAGGGACTGCGGTGCACCATTTACATGAAATCGGACAAAACTATATATGTGAGCTATATCTAAATCTGGACCGATTTTCTCGAAAGTTGGCAGACATCATTCTAGGCTCAATTCAGTACGTTATGCCAAATTTCGTGCAAATCAAAAGATATATAGGGACTTAGGGGCAACATTTACATGAAATCGGACGAAACTATATATGGGAGCTATATCTAAATCTGGACCGATTTTCTCGAAACTTGGCAGACATCATTCTAGACCTAAGTGATTAGGCTGTACCAAATTTCGTGCAAATCGAAAGATATGTATGGACTTTGGTGCACCATTTACATGAAATCGGACGAAACTATATATGGGAGCTATATCTAAATCTGAACCGATTTTCTCGAAACTTGGCAGACATCACTCTAGGCTTAATTCAGTACGTTATGCCAAATTTCGAGCAAATCAAAAGATATATAGGGACTTTGGGGCACCATTTACTTGAAATCGGACGAAACTATATATGGGAGCTATATCTAAATCTGGACCGATTTTCTCGAAAGTTGGCAGACATCATTCTAGGCTCAATTCAGTACGTTATGCCAAATTTCGTGCAAATCGAAAGATATATAGAGACTTTGGGGCACCATTTACATGAAATCGGACGAAACTATATATGGGAGCTATATCTAAATCTGGACCGATTTTTACGAAAGTTGGCAGACATCATTCTAGACCTAAGTGATTAGGCTGTACAAAATTTCGTGCAAATCGAAAGATATATAGGGACTTTGGTGCACCATTTACATGAAATCGGACGAAACTATATATGGGAGCTATATCTAAATCTGGACCGATTTTTACGAAACTTGGCAGACATCATTCTAGACCTAAATGATTAGGCTGTACAAAATTTCGTGCAAATCGAAAGATATATAGGGACCGTTTACATTAAATCGGTTAAATATATATATGGGAGCTATATCTAAATCTGAACCGATTTTTCCCAATTTCAATAGGGTTCGTCCTTGGGCCGAATAAGTGACCTATGCCAAATTTCATCCAATTCGGATCATAAATGCGACCTGTACTTTGTTTACAATTTAACATGGACAGACAGACGGACGGACGGACATGCATAAATCGACTTAGAAAGTGATTCTATGTATATTCTCAAAAGGAACCATGGGTCTATCTCGATTATTTTTGCCTGTTACAAACATATGCACAAAGACATAATACCCTGTACCACAGTGTGGTGAAGGGTATAAAAAGTGTAAAAATTATGGCGCTTGACTTTGTTGCAGTTTTTTATCTCACCCTGTAATCCAATGTGTATTTATATAATATGCAAGAGACAATCAGCCTGTTTTTTTTTTACTTTTTTTTGTAAAATATATGGTCAGAATATATTAGGATCTTCACTTCAAGTAATATTTTCAAAGAAATTATTCTAAATTGGTCCAAAAACGTAGTAGAAAAAATTAGAAATCAATTTTGTATTGTGCCATTTCACCGCAATAATACAATGGTAGGTTTATTTGGAGATTTGCTTAATATTTTTATATATTTTAGAAAAATTTTTATGCTCAACGCTAATCTTAAATTTTAGTCACCGACAATTTTTTTGCTACAACAATAATGTTTTTTTTAATATAATTAGTTGTTATATTTAATGCATACACCCTATTAATTACACCTTGGTATAATCCGCAGTACCACTTCCTCAAAAATTTCAATATTGGAGCAAAAATTATGAGGCTTTTTTAATTTGTCACTTTAGTGGCTCGTCCTTTTGAGAGTTAAGGTATACTCCAGGTAGTCAGCCATATAGACAGACAAATTTGGTTCAATCATATATTTCGATATGAACAATTTTTTAGAGTATATTGTAGTCCTAAGTTTGAGGGAATATAAATTGTTGGTGTCGAATATTAGATCAGAATATTTTACATATATCGTATTAAAATACTTTATATTATAAATTTGTCGTAAGTAAGTAATTTTCTGCAATAAATTTGCACATGTCTTAAAAAATTACATTTTAAATATATCACCTGGTAGAACCATGTGCTT
The DNA here is from genome assembly GCF_032173495.1 of Musca vetustissima. Classification (NCBI taxonomy): domain Eukaryota; kingdom Metazoa; phylum Arthropoda; class Insecta; order Diptera; family Muscidae; genus Musca; species Musca vetustissima. The sequence goes on from NW_026883846.1 coordinate 32,073, forward strand.
TATCACGTTGCCATACATACGATTTTATTCTTATTCAACATGTATTTCTTCCGTAAAGACATCTTATTTAAAAATCATATCCTTCCTGCTGTTCAAATTGATGTCAAGTTGCAATAAAGGTGAAATAAAAGTCCCCATTAAAATATAAGAGGATATTTTATTAGCCATCCTTACGAATACCCTTTACACTGCTCACTCTCTCACTTGTCCACCTTTTCGTATAAGTAGAATGGTTCTATTTTTATATTCGATATGCGAATCAATAAATATGAACAAATGGCGTGAAAGGCTCACACCCATTGCAATACAGCAAACAAACAAACAAACGTAGAGTAAAGAATGTCTCGATAAATCAGCCACCACCCCACCACGAACAATACCACCCCCATCATCATTGATGGCAATATGCAATCGAAAGGACATCAATGTTGACACAGACAAACACAGAGAAAATATGTTCAAACAATAACAAAACGATAGCAGCGGCAGCAACAGTAACCGACGAAGACAAAGATATCGTAAGAAAAACAAATATTCTAAGGATTTAAAAGTAAAAATAATGGCAATGTTGCAAAGGCTAAAATAACAGCAACAACCACTGAATACTATGAAAAAAGGACACATGCACACGCACACACAAATGTGTTTATGCATTACAATCCACTCAGCTATCGCTTGCGAAGAAATGTAAACATAAACCGAAATAAATGTAGGGTGGGGACACAAGCAATTTAGGCCGTTGTAATCTCTCTCTAGTCTAGATATATACACAGTATCCCTGTCATTCCCTCTCTTTACTTTATACTCGTGTTTACATTCGCACACAGATGTAATGAAATGACAAAAGGATAAATCAGCTTGAAAATCCAAATTGATAGGCAATGAAGGTGATTTCGTTTGATAAGGACGCTTTTTGGGGGATTGAGAGAGTTGGAAGAGAAGAAGTTGCCGCATGTACCGTTAAATTCATTTGCAACACCACTGGCATGCATGGGTATATGTATTTGTGCGTGTGCGGTGCGCTCACACCCACCCACAACCCCCAAAAATGGGTTAACCATTGTAGAAAGAAATAAGACGAGAGAGAGTGAGAGCGAAATAAGACAGGAGAGAATTAGTGGAAAGTGTATGTGTGTGTTTCAGGGATGGGAAATTAAATTCAACAGTAATTCAATGAAAAATCGAAAGAACTCCGTTCATAAGATTGATTAATGAAATTGGGAATACGATTTAAAATTGATGAAGATCAAAAAAACGGGAAGTGGGTGGTTTTTTTATTTTATAAATTCTAAATTCTTGTTTTTTCCCTTTATAACATTCCAGTAGAAGGTGTCTTGCAGACAACATTAACGAATCGTGTAAGACAATGACAATTCCTTGAAGACACTTTTTTAGACAACACTGTGAGATCGTTGACGAAATTTTCACACAAGTGCGCAGTATTCATGCAAGACAACTTGGGCGACAGGGTAAACGATACTGTCGTTGACGATCACTTCGGCAACTAAACTCCCTACTTTTCGTTAACGACAGATTCACTTACTAAATTTTCACACATTTTCTTAAAATTATGAACAAATAAAAATGTCGCTGGGCCGAACATTTTATATCCTCCAACATGAAGATGGCATTCAAAATACTTTTAGTTGGAATTTCGGCCTTTCTAATTCGAATACTAATCCTGGCCGTGTCAAAGAACAGTATCGCTTGAACTTTCAAAAAAACGATACCGGCAATACGATACATGTCATACGATTTGAGAACGTCGAGACCACTTCTCTATGGTCAATGTTGAATCGTTGGATAGTAAATTATATGTGTGGACGCTAAAACCCGATAGAGTGAAACAAAAAATTCCCCAGAGTGGGTTGATTTTTCAAAACGGCATAGATATCGTTATGTATGCAGATGATTGTATGATCATGGCGTCAGGACCAGCCGTTGATGACATATCGCTAATTTACTGCAAGACCGGCATAAATAAAAAAATTAAATTTGTAGAAATGAGTTTTACGTTTACACATTCTAGAAATTAAATTTATCTGTTGGCGGATTTTGCATCGGTCGGTAAAAGATGAAAATCGATTTTGAACAGGTTTGACAAAATCGAAAAGTCGACTTTTTAGTAAAGCCAAAAATCTAAAAATCTACTTTTTGGTCAGAAGCAAAGATCGGAAAGTCTAAAAGTCGATTTTTGCGCTCGACTACGTACCCCTAGTTCAGAATGGTACAGTCGTATAAATTCAGATTTGTCTCCAGGTGATCTGCGGTTGCAGTCAATTCAATTAACTGCATTTCCAAATTTGAAGACTAATTCAATTCGGGATGAGGTTAACAGAAAAACCAGTAAGGAAAGTAGTAAAGTCGGACGTCCGACTATATTATACCCTTCACTACTATGGGTATATTAAACGAATGCATCCTAACGAAAGGGCCATTGACATGAAATTGTATACTCTAATATATATGCCCTTTATCTAAATGTGAACCGACTTAGATCAATCCATAAACATGTCATTCGTTTGTTACAAAATATCAAAATGCTCCATTTTGTACGTTGTGCAATATGTCATGTCAATATTACAAATATGGGGGATTTGGTGCACCATTTACTTAAAATGGGATGAACATAGATATGGAAGCTATATCCAAATATGATCCGATTTCAACGAAACTTGTCACAGGTGAGATTGTATTAATTTCAGCAGGTTTTGTTCCTAATGGCCATATTTAAAATCGGACGAACATATATATGAGAGCTATATTTAATCGGAACCGATTTTCAAAAAAAAAATACACACATCATTCTAGACCCAAATTTCACGGAAATCGAAAGATATATAGGGACTTTGTTGAACCATTTACATTAAATCGGTCGAAAATATATATGGGATGTATATCCAAATCTGAACCGATTTTCAAGAACTTTTACAAACATCATTCTACACTCAATTCAGTACGTTATGCCAAAATTCGTGCGAATCAAATGATTTTCAGGGACTTTGGTGCACCATTTACCTAAAATCGGGTGAAACTATATATGGGAGCTATATATAAATCCGATAAGAAATTTTACACACATCATTCAGTACGCTATACCAAATTTCGTGCAAATCGGAAGATGTGTAGGGACTTTGGCATACCATTTACATTAAATCGGGCGAAACTATATATGGGAGCTATATCTAAATCTGCATCGATTTTCACGAAACTTAGCACACGTCATTCTAGACTTAATTCATTACGCTATACCAAATTTCACGGAAATCGAAATTTCGTGCAAATCGAAGGACCCATAGGGCCTTTGGTACACCATTTATATTAAATCGGGCGAAACAATATTTATGGGATCTATATCTAAATCTGAACCGATTTTTTCCAATTTTCGTCCAATAGGGTTCGTCCTTGGGCCAAATAAGTGAACTGTGCTAAATTTCATCCAAATCGGATCATAAATGAGACCTGTACTTTGTTAACAAAAATACATGGACGGACGGACGTAAATCGACTCAGAAAGTGATTCTATGCATATTCTCAAAAGGAACCATGGGTCTATCTCGATTCCTTTTGCCTGTTACAAACATATGTACAAAGACATAATACCCTGTACCACAGTGTGGTGAAGGGTATAATGAATGTTTATTATACAAAAAAAATGTGACAAGACTCTATCAAAATCTGAACCGATTTCCACAAAACTTAACATACGTTGAGTTCTTGATGATTACGAAAACAGAGCTATATCCCATTCTAAACCTATGGGAACTAAATCTGAGCCAATTCCTTCGGATTACCAATTCCTTCTTTGTTGAAATGATTTTTAGTTGAGCAAGAATTCACAATACAATTTCAACAAATGTTGATAGCACAAATACTAAATTTCCATCCCTGATATGGGGGATAACGTAATTATCCTCCCATTGAGAATGTTAGTGTATTTAAGAATTGGCATGCGCATTACGAATGTGTTATAAATTAATAGTATGATATTTTATTTTTAAATAGAACAAAAATATAAATATTTATATTAATTAAATTAAAGATTGAGCTTTAAATATTTCACATGAATTATTGTCATATAAAATCAATATATTTTTCCTTAAAAATCTCTCACAAACTTTAACGCTCTCTATCTCTTCCTTTTCCTCTGTGTCTCTCTCTCTCTCTCTTTACAAAATATCCTTCTCCACATTTCTACAAGTTTATGTGCGAGAGAGAGTATTTTGGAAAACTTTATCCACGAACTATACAGACTTTCCTTCAAATATCCTTTCTACGTAATTTTTAGTTCCAATTCAACCACAATTCGAATAGGTTAGCCACAAAATCGTATTATTTGCCCAAAACAAACCAACAAAATTCCATTAGGAAAAAAATCAAATAAAAAATATATATAAAAATAAACGAAAAAATTATTACTTGGAACGAGGAATTGTTTATAAATAATTCATTTATAAGCATAATTGGTAAGTTTCTTCTACGTCTTTGAAAATTGCACTTCCATGAATGAGTAAAGCGGATTTTGTATCCTAATGGAAAAGAATATTCAATAATTACTAGCAGACATACAGACGACTTGTGTCTACATCAAATGTATAGAATTTGTGGAAAAATTGATTTCTTTTTGTGCTGCTGCTTCTTCGTCCATTTCTGTTCCGAAAAAGCCAATTACTCACACCCTTCGTGTCAGGTAAAAATCCTGTATGTATACAAACATACTGTCGACTGTCTGTGTAAACAATGGGGAATTAGTGTGAAAAAATATTAACCAATTATTTGAAATAACTTTAAGTGGAATTATTTCGTTAAGTGGGTGATATTACCTTATATTGGAGGTAAAATGAAGTGCTGCCCTTACATGATGGATATTCAGTTAATAAATATTAATATAAATTAAATACTAAATAATAAATTGATGTGGAGAAAACTATGAAAATTCAAAACTTCAGACGGACTAGCAATCATTAGAAAAAGTGATCCAGTTTAGAAATTTTAAATAACAGAAAGGGTGTTAAGAAGACTATAATCATTGCAATAGTGGAAATCCAAAAGAAAATCCATATGTTTAAAAAACATTTACAGCAGAACAATGTCTATATATTTTAAAATGAATTTCTTGGCAAAATGTTGCAAGATGGCCAAAATATCTCACTGGATATCAATAACTAAAATCGATCAATCCAACAGAAAGGATTACATTTACAATAGTATAGCCTAGGCAGACGACAGCCTTAATTTGCATTAACAGCCTTACTTCAAATTAACTTGTACATTATCCTCATTTTTATATGTTGTTAATGCAAAAAATCAAACTGAATTAGACAATTTCAAATTTATATATATTTATGAAAATAAAAATAAAAAATGAAGGCAAATTTCAACTCTCGTCTGTCAGGAGTAAATATTAATTAAAATTAAGAAATGTTTAATGCAAATTAAGGCTGTCGTCTGTCTATGGCAATGTGTACAGAATTACTTCAAAATATCCGGATTTCGCAGTCATAGGGATAATACGACAAATTCAACCACACCTGTGTAATCCAACTATTCTTTGCCAACTTTCTATATTTTCAAAATTGCAGCCTTTGTGAGAATTTTGTGAAATTTTTAATGGATAAATATTGGTTCTATAACCATGTTTCTTTGGACCAATTCAGTTTCAAAAAATTTAGATTTCATCCAAACATTGACCATCTTATTATTTCTTCCAATCTTTGTTCAAATTCGAAGATGGGGAATATCGATCCACTCCTTCTGGAACCTCCACACAGGGGCTAGGTGTAAATGCGGCTATAGTTTATTATCGAACCTTACGTTCTACTTTTTTATCTCGATATCCTCCGCACGTGAAATGATTACATCAGAGTCTTAGAACCAAACTCAAAACGCGGAACAAATCATAGATATCTGATTTGTTGTTAATATAAAAAGGGGCGAATATTAATAATTTTTGGTAGGGAGATTTGTTACCATATTCGACTACAAAATACCAAATTACAACGAATTCGGTTGAAAACCGCGCTCAATAACCCCACAATACCCTTATATGGGGGCTACCAGAAAAAATGGACGTATATATACGTTTTTGTGGAGAGATTTGGTACCTATTAAGAACTCAAAATACGAAATTACAGCCCATTCGATGGAAAAATCCGGTCAAAACCTTGCAAAAACTGGGGGCTACCAGGAAAAGTGGACTTATATTTATAATTTTTAGTGGAGATATTTGGTGCTCAATGGACCAAATTTCAGCGAATTCGGTTGGAAAAAGCATTCAAGAACCCCAAAATTCCGAAAATTGAGGGGTACCCTTATATGGGAGCTATGCCTAAAGGTGGACCGATAAAGCCCACCTTCGAACTTAACCTGCCTGCAGACAAAAGACGACTCGTTTATCGATTTATCTCAATTCGTTTAGACGCTAGAGTGATTACAACAGACAGACAGACGAACATGGCTACATCGTCATAGAATTTTACGCTGATAAAGAATATATATACTTTATAGGGTCGGAAATGATTATTTCGATGATACGACTACAAAATACCAAATTGCTGCAAATTCGGTTGAAAAACACGCTCAAGAACGCCAAAATACCGAAAATTTGGGTTACCCTTATATGGGGGCTATCCGAAAAAATGGACCTATATTCATATATATATATATATTTGTGGAGGGATTTGATACCTACGTAGAACTCAAAATACTAAATTACAGCTAATTTGGCGGAAAAATACGAAATACTGAAATTAGGAGGTACCGTTGTATGGGGGCAACCAGAAAAAGTTGACCTATATTTATAATTTTTGTGGAGACATTTAGTACCCAATAAGAACCCAATGTAGCAAATTTCAGCAAAATCGTTAAAAAAACGCGCTCAAAACCCCAAAATACCGAAAATTGGTGGTTAACATTTAAAATGAAGATATGCCTAAAGTGGACCGATAAAGTCTATCTTCGAACTTGACCTGCCTGCAGACAAAAAACGATTCTATGCAAAATTTTGGCGATATATCTCAATTCGTTTAGACGCTAGAGTGACGGACATGGCTATATCATAGAATTTTACGCTGATAAAGAATATATATATACTTTATAGGTTCGGAAATGATTATTTCGATGCGTTACAAACGGAAAAACAAAATTAATATACCCTCCATACTATGGTGGAGGGTGTAAAAACGAAAAATATATACGCAAAATTTATTTTGAAAAAAAAGTTCGATAGAAAAGTAATTTGATCCAATTTTTGCTTGGTCAAAACTAAAGCAACTTCTTACTTGCTTTCTTATAAATATATAAATGGACAGCATAACTATTATTATTGACTCCCCCAACCAATCTTCGACATGTTTCGGTGTAGATTTGATGTTATTGTCAAGCTGAAACGCCCAAACAAGCGGAATTTTTTTCTTCACCGAAAGAAACTGTAGCGTTTTAAACAAATTTCAGTAAACAATCCGATCCATTACTTCATATTTCTCGTAAATATATCGAACTCTATAAACAGGAAAAAAGCTTTCTTTATATTTTTTGGGCATGTATACCTGCTACCATATCTCGTCCACTCTCTGTTCTTGAGGTTATATCCAAAGACAACCAAATTCTATTGAACTCTTAAATGGGTATTTTTTACTGCTTTGATAATTTGTTGATTAGTACGAACTGATTTTTTCGTCTGCCTCCCTCCGTGATGAACTGTCACTACTGATATAGTTGATAAAAGCAACTTATAGTTGATAAAACCGTACTTTTCCAGTAATAACCAGTAAGGAAAGTAGTATAGTCGGACTGGGTCGACTATATAATACCCTTCACCACTTTGAGTATATTCTACATATGTATCCTAACAGACTTCGCCTTTTTGATGGAACATTGATATGAAACTAACGAACTGAACTGAAATATGTGATCCTTATATATGTCTAAACCGACCAACATCAATCCCTACACATGTCATTCTGCAACCTTTGCTAAATTTTGTAAATCGTTTTAAAGCAAACTTATCACACGCTATTTGGTGTGATGCACGGTTTAAAATTTAATCTCAATCAGACACCTATTGATTACTTGGTTTACAATTAACATGAATATGTCGAAATTATATATGGAAGCTATGATATATTTATATTTGAACCGATTTCAAGGAAACTTGCCAGAGATTAATTTATATTAACTTCAGTACGTTGTGTCAATCGGCCTAGCTATGGATCTTTAGTGCACCATTTATTTAAAATCGAACGAATATATATATATATATATATATAGGAGGTTTATGTAAATCTGAACCGATTTTTGCGAATTACATTAAATCGAACAAAAATATATATGGGAGCTATATCTAAATATGAACCGATTTTCACGAAACTCAGCACATATCATTCCAGACTCAATTCAGTACGCTACAGCAAATTTCGTGCAAATCGAGAGATATATAGGGTCTTTGGTGCACAATTTACATTAGATCGGACGAAAATAAATATGGGAGCTATATCTAAATCTGAACCGATTTTTTCCAATTTCAATAGGGTTCGTCCTTGTGCCAAATAAGTGACCTATTCCAAATTTCATCCAATTCGGATCATAAATGCGACCTGTACTTTGTTTACAAATTAACATGGACAGACAGACGGACATGAATTAATGGACTTAGAAAGTGATTCTATTCTCAAAAGGAACCATGTGTCTTTCTCGTTTCCTTTTGCCTGTTACAAACATATGCACAAAGACATAAATACCATGTTCCACAGTGTGGTAAAGGGTATAAAAATGTTAATTCAATAACAGAAAATTTTTAAATTAAATTTTTGCGGCTAAATACAAAAATAAAATGCTGAATTCAGCAGCACAAAAGCTAAAAAAAACTCTGTATAAAATAAAAATCTGCAATATGGGGAAATATTCAATTAAATTACTATTTAAGGAAAATGTGTATGTTTTGGGTTTGAAACAGATTTTTGTTTAATAGGACCATAGTCTTATAGAAAGCTTATGCCTATTATAATGGCTTAAGCTCTCTTAAAAACAACAATCCCCATTTATGAGCAGATTTGCGGAAATATTCAATAAAAATAACTATTTACAGAAAGAGCTATTTTATATATTCAACACATGGCTAATAACCCCCACACACACATACTCTAACAATTTATACAAGAAATATACATTAGAAGCAGCACATTTTTGTATAACCCACACTCGACAGACCCAACAATTTATTGACTGACTGACGAACTAACCATCAATTAAATGCATGCCCACCATTCATTAATTCCACTAAAATTACTGTGAATTATTTTTCATTATTTGTTGTTTCTTGTCCTTTTCAGGCAGCCACAATGCTGGGTAATTGTGTTGGTAATTGCGCGTTCAGTGCACCACCACCCCCTGACTCAATACTGTCGATGCCACCACCCCCTTTACCCTCCTTTCTGCTACCGAAAACTGCAGCTTTGCTATCGCCCAACAATGATTCGCATCCTTGCTTTGCCACACTGATGTGCGATCCAAATCCGCATCCACGCGAAAGTGGCATGGAGTTTGTTGAACTAACTGGCACGAATACGGGACTGGAGAATACATGGCTATTTGTTTTGATTTCGTCGTGTGTTGGTGTTCTCATATTGGGTGGACTATTGGCTGTTATATTGCTCAAGTGTAGAGAGTAAGTTTGTGCAGATGAATGTTTTTCTTTTTTTTTTGGAATAATTTAATATTTTAATTTCTTCTATTTCGTATCAAATTACAGCACGCTTTTCTCTAGCTGCAATTTGTCGTATCACGATAGCAACATTAAACAGGGCACCATGTCTGCCTTGGGTGAACCTTCGAAATCAAATCCCTTCATGGCCGGTGGTATTTTATACCCCTGTACCTCGGTGAATACACGTGACACGCTACAAAGTCAAATGGCCAGCGACAGCCGTCTGTTGTGGGCCACTCTAACACCGCATGGCACTCGACACTTCATCACCGATTATCCGGCCAGTACAGTTCCCGAATCGAATGGCCATTATGAGGTGGTAGATTATCGTAGTAAAACGCCAAATCAACCATATCGTGATTATGTCAAGCGGACACCTATTAAGGTATGTATGTATGTAATGGAGTATAATTTATTTGAATAATTCAATGTGGAAACGAAATACAAGGATATGTCAACATTTGAGAGAATTGCGTGGAATAATTTATTATAAATTTTTACATTATATTTAATATAAAATTTTGGAATTGTGCCATTGAAGTTGTTATCGACTTCTCAAAAAGAAATTTAGCTAACAAATTTCCTTGACATTCTCAATGTTAGAAAACGAGTTAAACTTTCGTTTTACATTTTATAGGCCTGAGCCAATGTTCTCAATCGAGTCCGTGGCTGATGTACGCTTGGCACAAACTGACAATAACTCTAATCCTTCTGCCTAGTTCCATGAGATTGCCATTGTATATCTCCTGTTTGATGATTATTCTTGGAGACAGTTCTTCTCAAGGCGGTAAAATTCCAATCAAATGTCTGTTTCGGTCCACCTTATATGCCATCCTATCTTGCTTTCGAGAAAATCGGTACTCGGTACCTTTATTTGTTTTGTATTTAAAATGGCATGTGGACGGTACCCAAATATTCGGCAATTCGAAGCATATAGGTACGTTTGTCATCCTAATCATGTGTAGTTTGGTACTTACACTAAAACATGTAAATATGGGTCCAAAATTAAGTGAGAACCCAAAATTAAAGTTGATTAGTCTTAAAAAAAGTTCCCAATAGCTTCGAAATGCCGAAAATAGAGGGGGATGACCGTTAGGGTAGCCCCCACATAACTGTCATCCCCCTCTATTTTCGGCATTTTGAAGCTATTGGGAACGTTTTGAAGACTAATCGACTTTAATTTTGGGTCTCATTGGTAAGGTTTAGAGTACCAGCCATCGCTACTGACCCAAATTACCGGGTAGCCCCCATGCAATGGTAGCCTGAACTTTTCAGCCGAACTGTAGTTAGTATTAGGAGGAGAAGGCCGACGACCATCTTCGGAATTTATCTAGGCTTGTTAAAGATACTAAGTTGTGTAAAGTTTGGTCCAAATCGAACATTCCATTCGCCTGATATTGGACTTATAAATATTGAAATTTTGACCATTTGTGGAGGAGGTACCAGAAGGTATTGGACCAATGGGACCATCCCATCGGACTTGATCTACTTACTGGTCCAAATCGAACATTCCATTCGCCTGATATTGAACTTATAAATATTGAAATTTTGACCATTTGTGGAGGAGGTACCTGAAGGTATTTGACCAATGGGACCATCCCACCCCGTCGGAATTGATCTACTTACTTACTTAGCTGGCTTGTAACAGAACATTTGTTCCATAAGCCGAGCTTAAAAAATATTTCCAGGCGAGTCGGTCTTGTGCGCAGTTCTTCCAATTTGAAAGACCATGTTCCAGGTGTTGTCTTCCACTTGATCTATCTATCGAGTTCGTGGCCTTCCTCTTCTGCGTGATACATCAGTTGGATGAGTGTGCCTTTTGAGCTGGGGCATCCTCATCCATTATCACAAGATGATCTATATTCATGACGGCGATATTCACCGTCTACGCAGATTGGTGCATAGATCTTTCGGAGAATATTTCTCTCAAATGCCCATCTGCTTGACCAAGTACCCATGCTTCAGTATCAGCGTCTTGTAGACTGTGAGTTTGGTCTGCGAGCATCTGTTACCCAACACTATTCTTCTCCGAATTTCAAAACTGGTGTCATTCGTTTTATTTATGGCGGTACCAAGGTATTGGATCGGACTAAATTGCTTACTTAGAGTAGCATCTGTTGGCCAACACTATTCTCCTCCGAATTTCAAAATTTATGTCATTAGTTTTATTTATGGGGGTAGCAAAGTTTTGGATCGGACTTGATCTAGGCTTTATAAATATATATTAAGTTGTTTCAAATCCGATATTATATTCACATGGAATTTTAAAATTATTTTTATGAATTTTTACCATTTTGTGGGGGAGGTGCCAGAAGGAGTTAACCAATATTAGATGGGGAATATTGGTTAACTCCTTCTGGCATTGGTTAACTCCTTAAATAAAATTTGGATGGAATATTACGATGTGCAAAGTTTCAATGAAATCGGTTACCCCCTTCGATAGTTTTAGTACGCACCAGCCAGACAGATGGACGGACATTTGTAAATCGACTCCAAATTGTCTGAAACATATATTTTGATTAGGCACATGTTTGCCGTAGCTTCTTGACGATAATGTTTTGGCATAGCCCATAAAACATAGCGTCCCATTATCAGCATGTTTAAGGTTTTAGCCGAATTTTCCCGAGATATTGGGAGGTAAAACACAATTTGGTGGAAAAATTCCTATATATCAAAACTGGGATCTGTTTTGATAAAGTTCCCATGCAAAGGTCCCATTCCATTTTGGGTATTATTATGTTTTTAACCGAATTTGCTCATCGAAGTGGCTATAATATGGCATATCGGATTCCTGGTAAATAAAAACCTGCTTTCCAGGAATTATTCAATATATGTGTAAATGTTTTACAATAGTCCCCATGGAAATGACCTGTTTAATTTTCGGTTAGTTATATAATTTTGACCAAAATATTTTCGGAGCATGAACAATGTATAATCGTCTCGACAGATTTAAGGAATTTTGAATGCACACCACGTGGTGGAGCTTAACTATTTTTTTACTTGTTATAATCATATGTCTTGAAAATTTGACTAATCTGTTATCTTCATTTCCCTTCCAGTCCTTCGACAACAATGGCTTCATTGATTACGACTATGAGGACCCCACACCTTTAATGGATTCCTATCATGACGATATGGATTCGGGCTACCAAGAACCCCAAGAAGTTTTGAATTCAATGCAACGAGTATCACCACGGCCACGAGTCTCTTCACCCACTCGCATTGATAATCCAAATATGGCTCCGCTCAACTACTACCCATCGAATCCACGTAATTACAGCAACACTTCTCATCATCAGGCCTCAGCCAACAACTCACTGCAACGACCGACTAATCTGAGTACAGCTGCAACATTAAATCGTAAAACGACAACAAGTCGACGTATTAGTGATGCCTCAACCTATAATGGACAAAATATCTAAGGGAGATTGCAGAAAAGGAATTGGAACTTGGCATACATTTTATTTGTCAATGTTTGGTAATGTGTTTCCTGAAGGCAGAAACACACGCAAAGAAGAACAAAAAAGAATTGAAAAACAGGAATTTTTAAAGGAGGAAACGCACAGTTGGAAGTTACAACGAAATACGAATTTTTGCAACAACAAGAACAGCAACAAAACGCATACCAGCCACAACCGGATACTAAAACAATAAGACGATGACACCAAAGACAAAATAAATTCTAATCAAATAGCAATATTTTAACAAAAAAAAAACAAACTACGGCTACAACTTTAAAAAGAAACCCTAAGAAAAAATACTCTTACATATATAGATAACTTATATAAACTAAGTGCGAATACTCACAAAAAAACACATCGTTCGTTTTTTCATCTCCAAAACTGTTTCCATCTTAAAAATCAACTCAAAACTAAAAAAAAACAATGGAATTAAAACAAAATAGTTCTAATTTTGAACACGCTTCAAACTCTGATATACATACAGACATATAGCAATATTATACTCAAATTTAAAGTATTAAAAAAACAAAAGGCAACAACAACTACAACCAAAAATACACTATAATTTTAAGCATTAGCATTAGAACTAATTAATATAAATGCATAAATTATATATTCGTTATAAGAAAATCCAAAATATGTCTTTGAAAATTAAAACGGAAATGAAAAATGAAATGAGTGATAAATTAAATTTCAATATAGCTAAGGTCCATTGTATGAATGATTCGTCCATAAGCCGTTCTAAAAATAGCGTTTCAATTGTACCGATTGAGATATTAACCATTACTTGGTATTCTATAAAACAAAGTCATCCATGGAGACCAGCTGCTACTAAAATTTTCTGTCAAAATCCATTATTGTGAATAGGCTTCCATTATGAAAACCATGGCACAATAAATAGGTAGTCCATTTAGCGCAGCTGATAACTCGATTAACTGTCAAAGTGTGTAATTTCTACATGAATTCGGTGTGGAATGTTGCCAACCATGTGCAATATTATAAGGAAAAATTTGACAGATGGTCGAGACAAAAATGATGAAAACGTAAAGAAGTCCAAATTGTTGACATTATACTTGAGAAAAAACAGCTGACTTTCGCTTGCTGGGTGATCTTATTAATAGACAAATCACTCTTATTAAATGACTAATAGTACATAGGTCATTTCGTTAACTCAGTTGCCAACTCCATGGCACAATGAATAGGTAGTCCATTTAGCTCAGCTGATGTCTTGATTAACTGTCAAAGTGGGTAATTTCTACTTGAAGTCGATGTGCAGTGTTGCCAACCATGTGAAATATTATATGGAAAAATTTGACAGATAATCGAGACAAAAACAAAGGTTTTTGTTTTGATACATCACCTTATTAATGCATCATGGCCAACACCTTTGCATATATGTCAAATAAATTCTTATAGAATCAGTTAACCCTGTAAAAGTTCTAATGTACATGTCGCATTAGACAGATCAATCTCAGTAGCTCAATACCTTCAACCATTACTGTATTAAATTATACTCTAATAGTAGCAACAGAAAGTGGATGCATCTTCCATAATAAAAATATCCTTGACTGAAAACATATGTTTTTGACAGAAGGATTACCAATTACATTGGAAAAAGCTCTTGTTTTTAAACGTTTCAAGAGCATATTTTGGAGACAAAAATCCATTTGATTTTGTGCGATTTGATTCATGTGCGAGAATAAAAAGAATTCATTGAATGATAAATTTAAAATGTGCTGTCATGGTGGACAATTATTCGTTTTTCGAAAAATTCAGCTCTTCAAACAGAACAGTTGGCAACTAACCTTATGGCCATTGGCTTCGAAGAGCCTGCTTACTTTATGATTCAATGTCAAAAAATGACAATCAGACCAATCAGAGTACGAATAGATAGAAAAGGTTACCGAGAGCTTTAGATTTCCTAATTGGAAAAATTACCCAGCAAATGTTTTCTATGCCATCAGCTGGTTTTTGATCAGCTGTTTCCTGGAAATATGCAAAACATTTCAAGAATAATTTTTTATTATAAAATATATATTACTGTTTCTTTATTTAAAAGGAAATCAAAAACGAAAATTACATTTTTTGAAACTGAGAATGGGCGGGGTCCCTTTAACATTTTTATTATTACAATTAAACAAAGTAGGGTATTTTTTGCAACAACGAGAAAATACATCTCTACCTTGTGGGCTAAAATGTCAGAATAAATAAAAACAAATGCAAAAAGTCGGTCTGTTCTTTTGACATATTTGTATCATTTCGTTTTTTCTTTTCAAAAAAAAATTCTCTAGTAAAAACTTGCAAATAAAATCTGAACTCAGAATTGTCCTTAGATAAATCGCATTTATCATTTGACATATTTTGGAATTATCTTATTAAGAATTGAATAAAAGTATTCCTAAAATCAGAACATGATAATTAACCGTCTAAATACTGTGTACTAAGATATATTTGTTTTTTAAATAATAAAAATAAAATATTTAATGAATATCAAAGAAACTATTATTCTGATTAATCGAAATGGTTGGTATTGAAAGTTAAGTGTAAGACTAATGAAGGAGTAATGCTTCCTCCTTAATTAGCCTTCCACATTTATAAAATTCATAAAATAGAATTAAAACATGATTTTTTTTATAAAGAATGAATTATTGAAAACATTAATTCCACAATAAAGCTTTCCACTGATCTCATTAGTGTAATAAGAATCAAAAGTAGTAACAAAACTGTCACAAAAAATGGAATTTATTGCAACAATTAAATTCAGTAACTTTACTATAAAAACTAAATTTCCTCAAATGGTGTATGGCCAATAAAGCCGGAATTATCTCGTCATAATTATCGGAAGGTTCTCAAAACAGTATTGTAATGTACGTTTTGATTTATGAAATCCATATGATTTCAAAATTTCAATTTCAAAGCGTATACACGAAATGAAACATATATGTTTTGTGGAATGGGATACGGTTATTAAATTGGCGTGTGGATTTTATTAATCTAAACGTACTTTTACGGATTTGTGATTTATACACATGCATCTTTTATACCATGTTTACATTAAGAAACTTGATAGTAATAAATGGTCTGTTCCCGTACAGCAAGAATCTACTACTTTTTACTACGATAACAAATTTTCCTTTATGATATCGACAAAAATAGTAAAAACTAGTAGGTTCTTGCAGTATGGGAACAGACCAAAATTTAAACAATTATAGTTAATATAACTTATAATGTACGAAATATACGCTATTTGAATTTTAATTCAACAATAATTATGTAGTTTTAATTTATTTCAATAATTTTTCAATTATTTGTTTGTCTATCGTGTTAAACATCCAAATAAATAAAACCATACTCATAATGCATTTATTCCTCAATCAAAATACATAAATATATGCATAAATATAAAAATGATACGATTTTAAATATATAATAATGATATGAATTAAAAGATATGTCAAAGGTACTAAAACAAAGTTTTTGAGTTGAATACTTCTTCTCCTGCTTTTAAGTATGATATATACACAAACACATCATTAACTGTCATTCATCCGAAAAAGAAACACGGTTGTAATAAGTTTATTCTATTAACATTTTTGTTAAATATAGTGTAAAAAATACAACTCTTAATAAACTCAAACGCTCAATTTCACTATTTAATTTTATTTCTATTCACAATTGCATTCATTTTCATATATCTGTGTAAAATATTATGTTCCATATATACTATCTGTGTATGTTATAGAATTAAATGCTAATAAAATGCAACATTTTTAATAAAAGCATAAAACACAATAATTGTTTAATATATTTTATTCTATGCCATGTTGAAGTAGTACCTGAAGAAGAACAAGTGAAAAAGCGTTAAGTTCGGCCGGGCCGAACTTTGGATACCCTCCACCATAGAAATACTGATAAATTGCTGAATAAAAATATAGGGAACATACATTTAACTACAATTCTACCAATCGATTGTTGTAAACCAAATAGAAATTTCAGCAATTTCAATAGGGGTTTTTCCCTAAAATCTCAAAACTCCAAAATGTTGACATAGTAGTGTGAAACATTTGTATAAAATCCTGAAAATACTCCAGTTTAGAGGGCAAATTTATAAGAGTCATACTAAAGCGGGGCCAATATGGACAAAATTGTGTAGGAATTAGCGAATACTTGGTGTTTTCATTATATATAAGAGGTTATGCCCGATATAGCTCAAGTTCCAAGCTAATAATTTAGTTTTGAATCCCAATACCGTGCATTAAATATTAGCTAAATATTAAATATGTAGGATGTTTTATATAGGACCTGGACCTGCGGGTCGATATAGTTCATTCTCAAACCTCACGTTATAATTTATATGTCTACCAATAGAAAAATGATTGCAACATATGGCTAAACCGACTAAATCATTTTAGAATTCCACACTATGCAGGGTATGAACTGAAAATTTCGTCTACAGAATATCCCCCATTCTATGGTGGAATAAAGCTATATGAGGATAACCCCAACACACGGAACAAATTAGCTAACTATTTTAATATAAAAAATGGGGTTATATGGGGACTACCCCTAAAATGGGGTGAATATTAATAATTTTTGGTAGGGAGATTTTTTACCATATACGACTACAAAATAGCAGCGAATTCGGTTGAAAAAAACGCTCAAGAACCCCTAAATACCGAAAATTGGGGGTACCCTTATATGAGGGCTATCAGAAAAAGTGGACCGATGTTTATAATTTTTAGTTTAGATATTTGACACCAAATAAGAACCCAATGTACCAAATTTCAGCGAATTCGGTTGAAAAACGCGCTCAACATCCCCAAAATACCGAAAATTGGGTGTACCCTTATATGGGCGCTATCAGAAAAAGTGGACCTATGTTTATAATTTTTTGTGTAGATATTTGGTACTTAATAAGTACCAAAATACCGAAAATTGTGGGTACCCTTATATGGAGGATATCCGGAAAATGAACCTATATTTATAATTTTTGGTGGGAACATTTGCTACCCATTAAGAACTCAAAGTAACAAATTTCAGAGAATTTGGTGGAAAAACGCACTCAAGAACTTCAAAATACCGAAAATTGGGTGTACCCTTATATGGGCGCTATCAGAAAAAGTGGACCTATGTTTATAATTTTTTGTGTAGATATTTGGTACTTAATAAGAACCAAATGTACCAAATTTCAGCGACTCTCTCTTGTCGGACGAGGATGACATTATGGAAACCACTGTGATTAGAACCACGGTGATAAACACGGTAGAAACCATGGTGTCTCCCCTGAAGCAAGGAGGGTCCCCTCCGCCGACTAAGGAGGCAAACCCTGGCGAGGTTGAAGACGTTGACTCAACCTCCACGGCCTGCAGTGACGTCGCGAGGCTTCTCAGGCAGTTGGCTGTCGAAGCAGATGCTGGCACCGATGAGGCTCCCATCGTTAAGATGGATGATTCATCGGTACCATTATCTGATAGACAAGCTGACGCTAAGGAGATCGCTGCCAAGAAAATGTATCGGAGAGCAGTAAATTTCTGCAAACGGTACATTGGAAGGGACAGCGACTCCATCACGGGTAAGGAGTTCCTGTTAATGAAGAGGAACCTCAAACTCATTAGGAAGTTCTCTAGGAACTATCCTGATGACATTGAGAGGGACTTCTTGATTGACAGGATCCCCCGACCCAGTACTAAGACCACGGCGGTAGTCCCTTCTAAGAAGGAGAAACCTGCTGATGGCCCCGGTACATCCAGGAAGCTGATGCCTGAGACGTCTAAGCCCTCAGCACCCCCAAAGGGTAAACTGAGTACTGAGACGTCTCAGACATCAGAATCCACAAAGACAGAAGGCAGGGGACTGTCGAAGTCGGCCCGAAAGAGAGCCCGTAAAAAGGCCTCCAAGAAGACCGATAAGGCACAACCGCCCTCTGTCAATCCACCTTCTGCCGAATTGCCAAAGCTGACAGCCAAGGCGGTGACGATTGGGCAGTCGCCAGTGGTCAAGCAGAAGGTAGCGGACGCGAAGCAGGTGCCTGCGTCTGCTGGGCATACCTCTGCAGTAGCTGCTACCCCGGGTGCCAAATCTCGGCCACAGCCCACGGCTGTCAAGAGAATGAGGTCCTCGGAGGAGCAACAACCTGCTGCAATGAGGCCCACGCAGTCGTCGGCCGTACAGAGCTCTGCTTCCTTTGCTTCGGTGGTAGCGTCGAAGGAGAAACCTGCCAAGAGCAGCGATTGTGGGGTGAAAACCAAACACGCTGTCTCGAAGCAGGTAGCCCAGACACCTACAACTGAGCAAAGCGACTCTGCTGATCCGAAAGAGGTTCCGGAAGATCTGCGGGTAGCGATCATCGACCGAGCTGACCCTGACGGGTTTATCAGTGAGGATAGATGGGAGCTGGTCGACAGCTATCTGAAGGACCTCTTCCTGTCCGACGAGGTTGATCGAGAGAGCCTGCGGTTTGGCCTGACCTCCTCTTACAAAGGAGTAAAGGTTGTTGATTGTCGCACTAAGAAGACTTCAGATTTTCTTAAGAAGACAATCAACAGCCTGGACCCCCCCTTTCGTCTGGCGGCCGTAGCGGTTCGAGAGATACCGAGCGGTATGGTAACCTCGGTGTTTATCCCAAAACCTTTTAAGGGGCTGGAGAAGACACTGAGGTTATTGGAGAAGCAGAACGACGGAATTCAGACGAGGAGGTGGAGAATCCTCGCCTCGTTTGAAAGGAACGGCGGTGTAGTCGCGAAGTTCGCTACCGACTCTGCGGGAGAGGAGTACTTGAGGAAGAACAAGGGTGAGCTTGTTTATGGAATGGGGAAACTTTGTTTCCGCCTCACCACTCCAAAACAATAGGCAGGCAGCAGCAAGCGCTTAACGTGATCCAGATTAATCTGCATCACTGTAAAGCAGCAGCTGCTGAACTGCTACTCACCCTTTCTTCCTCAAACATCGACGTGGCGCTCATCCAGGAACCTTACCTGTACAAAGGTAAGGTGACTGGACTGGGCGACACCAAATATACGCTTTTGTCTACCTCCAATGGAGAGAAGGTGAGAACGTGTATTCTTGCTAAAAAGGAGTTAAATTTAATGCTTCTTTCTAATTTCAGCAATGGAGATATGACGACAGCAAGACTAGAAGAGGTACCACGAAGCCACTGATAGTCTCTGCCGTCTATCTTCCCTATGAAGCTCCTGACCCACCCGGCACTGTTGTATGCCGCCTATTGGAGGAGATGAGCAGAGTTGGTGACATCATCTCGGGATGTGACGCCAACGCACATCACTTCTATTGGGGAAGCAGCAACACAAACACAAGAGGTGAGTCCATCTTCGAGTTTATACTTAGCTATAATCTTAGAATTTGTAATAGAGGCAATACACCAACTTTTGTTAATAGGGTGAGAGGTGAAGTCATCGATATAACCCTCACAAATATGGACGACTCTGGGGTCGTAAACTGGGAGGTGTCTGAGAAATGTTCCTTTTCGGATCACAGACTCATATCCTTCCAGATTCCTACCTCTAGAGCTAAACAGAAACCTTATAGGAATCCTCGGACGACGAACTGGGACAAATTCAAAGCTAAAACAGCAGCCTCTTTTCGGGATCGTAATGATCTCAAAACGGTTGAGGATGTTGAATTAGCTGTGAAAAATGTCACGGCCACTCTTCTGAAGAGCTATGAGGCATCTTGTCCTCTAACATACCCTGGGAAGAAATCTCAGCCGGTATGGTGGCCACAGGACCTTGCAACCTTGCGGAAGGCTGCAAGGAAAGCTTATAATAGAGCTAGTAAGACAAAGCTCAGTACAGATTGGGATGTCTATAAAAGACAATTCAATAGGTACAAGGGCGAAATCAAGAAAGCTAAACGTGAGTCTTGGGTCTGCTATAGCGAGTCGATCGAAGGAGTCAACGAAGCGGCCAGATTCCGCAGAGTACTCTCTAAGGATCCAAAATCCATAGGAAGTATTAAGCGAAGTGATGGAACGTGGACAAACTCTGGTAGTGAGACTCTTGATCTTCTATCATCAACCCACTTTCCTGGTTGTAAGGACTATAGGGAATATGCGCAGTGTGTGCATCAGCCTACAGTTCGGACGAGGGAAGAGGAGAAGATGATAGAAGACACTATAAGATACCCAAAAATGATATGGGCGATAAATAGTTTTCAACCCTACAAATCTCCTGGTCCAGATGGTATAACACCGGCCATGCTGCAACACGCAGATGAACGGATAATATCATATCTGCAGGACATTTTTAGGGCTTGTTTACTTTTGTCGTACATACCCAGTCTATGGAAAGAGGTTACCGTGACCTTCATCCCGAAAGCCGGGAAGCCGAGTCATACGGTACCTAAAGACTATAGACCGATTAGTCTTTCTTCCTTTCTACTAAAAACTTTAGAAAGGTTACTAGACTCAGAAATTAGAGATACCATTGACCGTAATAAACTTAGTAAATCCCAACATGCCTATATCAAGGGCAGATCAGTGGATACAGCTCTGCATGAGGTGGTTGGATACATCGAGAAGAATATGGAGTCCTCTGGCTACACGTTGGCAGCATTCCTCGACATCGAAGGAGCTTTCAACAATGTGAAGCTAGAGGCAATCCATTCTGCTCTCGTAGACATAGGTATCCCCTCACTCCTTACGGAATGGATTGATAGAATGCTGGAAAGCAGAATTATCAACTCATCCCTAGGAGAGAGTTCCGTGAGGAAATCTGTCAACAGAGGCACACCTCAGGGTGGAGTTCTTTCCCCCCTTTTGTGGCTTCTGGTGATAAATGAGATACTTATGAAATTCAATCATCTC